>NC_051178.1:147116340-147149389 GCF_013339695.2 Rhipicephalus sanguineus | reverse complement strand
TTTGTCGGCGTCGTTGGTGCGAGCGAGCGAAAAATCACCATCTTGTCGTGAACGAAAAATCGGGAAAATGCAGATAAAATAAATAATAAAAATTTGGGTTCGAGTGAGAATCGAACCCCGGCCGTCTGCGTGGCAAGCAGCTGTTCCATAAAAGAGCCACTCCATTTTTTTCTTTATTACCGGTTTATTAACGCCGCATGTTCATCAGTAACAGACACCATTTAGAGTAATACACAATAGAGCCACTCAGGCCCGTAGCGAGGAATTTTTTTCGGAGGGGCCCACTTGCTGAAAACCCTGAATTTTTGAGGAAAATACTTTTTCATTATTTATTTTTGGCAAAAACACCTACTTCACCAAAATTTCGGGGGGGGGGGGGTGAGGCCTAGCCCCCCTGGCTACAGGCCTGGAACCACTCCATTGCCTGGAACTGCACTGAAGTTCACTTTATTGCTTCACAAACATACGCGTCCTGTACATAGGAGTCACAGTACGAGATGTAATATCGCAGCAAAACGGGGTACAAGCGTATATTGCCATCGGGCGTCACGCCATGCGAATTGCTTGGTGGTTTTAAGCCGGCTACTCATTACAAAAGGCACACACAATACTGCGCGTATTCCTACCGACACGCAGTGGGTGCAGCGCAACTCCGAAAAGAATATCACGCGTGTAACTGGTGCTGGTTTAAAGCATGCCACCCGTTACAAAGGGCACTTTAGTGCGCCCATTCTCATACACACACGTAGTGGGTACACTGTTATAAAAGTGCTCTCAGAGAGGGCGGGAAGCTTTACCTTTATAATAGGTATGTCATGTGTATGTTGTGTGTGAGACGGGTGACTGAATATAATCACAAGCGAAACAGAGCGCGATGAAGATCGTGCCGTATATCGCTATCGCGATCAACTCTTGAAGGCGAAGCTTGAGCGTCGCCCAATTTTTCGGCTGCGAATACTATACATAAAGTTAATGCTTATAATGTTACGACCACCACTATAACTACTACTATTTCCTCTACTACTACTATTACTACTACTACTACTGCTACTACTACTACATACTACTACTACTACTACTACTACTACTACTACTACTACTACTACTACTACTACTACTAATACAATGTATTTAACATCCATCTTCAGATGATACCCAGTTTCCAACAGCAAAATGGGTTCCATGGAACAGCACCGAGGTGTTACTTTTTGCATCCAGCGACTATATCTGTGGTTTGTTTCGCGTCGATCTGTTCACCAATGGTAAGAATACTGAGCAACATCTTATTATTGCGGAAACAGCGATTGGAAAATGTAGAAAAAGTATACATCACCGGTCAACATCTTAATGTACAATTGTTTCAAACCATGATCTGTGTATGACAGCACATTTTTACGTGGCTATCAAAAAGCCTGCAGTATTACACGTATATACAAAAAAAAAACTTTATTTAGGTCCTGAGCGAATCCACCCTCGTTTTCTAGGGAGAGACTCGCGGTCCGCTCCTACGTAGAGACGGGGATGCCGAGCCTCACCACCGCGTCGTGGGCCTTCTGGACAGCCTTGAGTTGCTGTAGTAGGACCGAGCTCTTTATCATAGAGCAGCATTACAAACCTTAAAATATATAGAGTCGTCGCTGGTTAATATGTTTAGTTGTTTGTCGTGTTTATTGTCATTGCATTCTCAAAGGCCGTTAGATGAGCGTACTGCACTCCATAAGACGTGAGATGATACAATTTTAGAACAGCGTGATTTTGAAGAGTGAAGCCAGGGCATGTACCACGTACCAGAGCAAAGACAGTTCTAAGGACAAGTACACAATATCATTCTCGACGCAAGAAGCAAATAATCCTTTTAAAATACGGTGTTTTCCACACGGAAAACATCAAATCGGAATGAAACGAACGGCACACCGCATAGCATATTAACACCGTATTAACACGCAATCTTTGCAGCATGTCTCTCCGCCAGTGGCTAAATAGGCTTTTTGGAGAAGAGGATGTTTGCTCAATACGTTTTACAACTGAGTGGCCGCATTTGCGGCCCTTAAACGATAGCGGGGGACACTTGTCATAAGCTGGAATAAATTAATCAAAAGGCATAATGTATTTACACACACACGTGTTGTCAATAAACGGGGAGGCATGCAATGTGCTCAAATACATTTACGAATACAGTAAAAGCTGGTTAATTCGAGTTTCATGGGACCGGAGAAATGTCCGACGATATAAGCGAATGTCGAATTATCGAAAGTATCAAGAAAACAATAAGCCAATGTATGTTACATCAATACCCTTTAATTTACTTCATGAACACGTAAATCCATCACTTTGCATAAGAGCGGTGTAGAAACCGTAATTCTCGTCATCCTGTGACTTCGTTCGCTATGTGACCACGGCGGAAGGCTCCTGCATTTATTAGCCCGAAACGGGCTCTGCACCTCTTCGTTATTACTGCCCACCTACACCACCACGCGCACGTGACGATAGATCTTTCGTAGGAAAAATGGCCGGCAACTGATCGTCCGTCCATCGCGAGGTGGGAAGCGATTTTGATGCCCGCATGGGGACCGCGGCTGACCGCTCTTCATCTTGAACAGCTTCTGCCCATGTCTGAGTTTTGTGACATTACGCGTACATTGCGTCAAGTCAAAACGAATCTGTTGAGTGTCGGAACTGCATATCGAGAAAGCATGGTTACCTGATGAAGATAGCGGTGCCGACAGCGGTTGCCTCGTTTCAATTGTCAGCGAACATTTTAGCGAACGCTGATTCTCTCTTCGGCATCGCGTATTTGCAGGGCTTCGCGCTCGACGCTGCAAGGATTGTCCAAATTAGTCGGGTTGAGGACAAATATGACCAATTAACGAAGGTTTGATTGACTGAAACAGCTTCATGACATCAAATAATGCGTATGGTCCCCGGCCCGGAGAACACGTCCAAATTATCCGATTTTCTGAATTAATGAGGGTTGAATTAACGAGCTCTTACTGTGTACATATATCTAAACGCGTCGTTTTATCTGAACTGAGAAGAATTTCCGATATCCAGGAGTCATCAGGTTGAAGTTTAATGAATTAGGAAGCAACAATTTTAACGCAGAGTGATATTGCCGCGGTGTCACACCCAAGTTCCATTGGAGGAAAAACAAACTTGTGAGCCATTACGCTTTGTGAAGGTGGTTGACCAGTGAAACTGTTTAGCACACGACACAGTGGTAACATGTGGAGGCAAAGTTTGTGTCAAACACCAGTTTGTGAACGTGCTCATCAGCGTTCAAACCGCTGTGGAGAGCCTGCCGCTACACATCGGCGATGAAGCCGCCACCATGAATATAGGCTAAGTACGCTACCATGCAACACTATGTGTTACAAAGTAGGCCTAAAAAGACCAAGCTTACACTGATCTCCTTAAAGTCGGCTTCATGTGAAAATACAAATGCATTGCTGGGAACATATTTTTATTTTCTAGAAGCAATATACGCAAGTCGCCTTATAGAAAAACATGAAGGTCCTAGAAATTTCAAGGCGAAAGCCTTAATTTTCAATGTTTCAAGGTCGTATGAGGTGGAAAGAAAATGGGGCAGCTGCGCACTAGTGGTGCAAAGACTGAGGAGACATCGAAGCTGGTGGCCGTCCCCTCTGCCTTTCCTCATCCTCATACTCACTTCGTGTTCCAAACCCCCAGCTATACTGTAGTATACATTGATACCCTATTATTTTCGCTCTATCCTCCTTATTAACACGAAAGTGTTTGGGCAGCGGTCCACCAAGACTTTCATGACTTATTTCCGTCACGGAAATACGTCAGCAAAATGCACGCGATCAGATGTAGAAGAAAAAAAACATGGCTGATCCCTCCGTCATAGGAATCGGTATAACACGAAAGTGAAACTTGTTTGACCGAAGTAGTGCTTATTGTGTAGTGATGTATGAGACCTTGCACAATGTCTATTCGTGTTTGGCAGCTATAGCACCCTTTGACGCGGATGCACCCATGTTGACGCCTAGTTCGTAGAGGTTCGTAGCTTGAGCCGCAAACGTGTGCGTCCCGCTGGCCTCTGTCTCGCTCCATCAAGGCAAGGCATTCAGCCGTCGAAATCGTGCCCTTTCTGCAACGCGTATTGCAGCAGTTTTGTTAGTCGGTGCCGTCGCAATCGAAGTAGTCGGCGGCCGATAAATCCCTTTGATGCATGTGGAAGCTGCAATACTCCGATGAGTCGGAGCACACTAACACGAAGCTAAAGGCAAGAACGTACCTGCGCCTAGGGTGCATCGGCGACGCCAGCGCGACGCCCTCGCTATTATCGGGACGCTTTAACCATGACCTCCAATATCGCACGAAATCTCGGAGTAACCGCTAGTAAGTGTCGATCGTGACGCATTACTTCTTTTCGCCTCTCCCAGACGGCGTCACCACCCCACTCCGCCTAAAGCTCCGCCCCGCCTATCTGCACTGGTTACAGAGTGCACCGTGCGGGAGAGAATGTGTGAAAGATGTAAGGCGCGTTCGGGAAGTGTCCAGCATCTGCGACGGTAGCTTAGTCGCTTTAGCGTCGGGCGCGTGCCGTCGCGGCCGTAACGTTATGGGTTCGATTCCCAGCTGCGGATCTCTTTCATATTTTTCTTTCTTTCTCACTCGTTGGCGTCCATTTTATCAACGTCATATCCGTACCGCATGTACTTGGCGGACCCCGGCATAAAACACTTTCATGTTAAAACTCGAACAAAAAGTTCCTTTGAGGGGGAGTGGAATCCACACACACACATCTCGGTCCTCGATGATAGCTGGAGGGTGCTTAACCCACTGCGCTATCGTCGAACATCAAGAAGCTTACGCGCACGCGCCATTAGCTCTCACACTTTCCTCTCTAGTGATCCTGGTTTCGCCGGTTGGTGTCGCCGTCTGGAAAAAAGCCGAATGGGACAGCCGTAGCAAGGGCGCGTTAAAAGAATATACTTTCTCTCATCCTCATGCGCGCGTTCCCGCAGATAATCGCGGAGGTGACGCATTACTTCAGTCTACCGCTTCCACACCGCGATACCACCACCCGAACCAAGATTACTTGAGCGGAAAGTGTGAGAGACAAAGGCATGTTTTTGTGCCCTTCTTGTGTTGAACGATAGCGCACTGGGTTAAGCGCCCGCCACCTATTGTCGCGCACTGTGATGTCGCGGGTTCGACACCCGTCAACGGATGTTTCTGTTTGAGTTCATTTATTTCTTTTTCGACGTCTCATTGCGTGTATTTTTCTGACGTATTTCGGTCATGGAAATACGTCTTTGTGGACCCCGGCATAAAACGGTTGCGTGTAAAAAAAGTGATTGAAGAAGTGAATTCTGCGTCTACCTCGTCCACACCGTCTTGGCATGAGTACAAGCAATTTCTAAAAAATCATGGTTTCCCCGCAACGTCTAAGCTATGTAGGGGACAGAAACAAATTCTAATGCTATACGACGTAAGTCTAGCAGCTTATTTCTTTAGCATGTGACATGGCATAACTCAACAAAACACTAGCGTAAGGAAACGCAGCCGCTGCAGCGAGCGAAGTAACCTTTGCGCCGTCCCTCACTTCATCGCAAGTGGAGCAGCAGGAACACAAGTTTGAAGCTATAAGGCGTCTGCTGATCCGCGCTTTAGATAGGGTGGATGCTACCGCAGGACTATGCTATCGATTTAGCCTTTATACGCAATATTACAGTGACGGTGATTACAAAAGGACGAAACAATGAATGCGATAGCAGCAAATTGTAATGTGACGTGAAGAATTGCAAGCAGCTCGAAACATCCTGCGCGATGTTCAAGCACAAAAAACGCAGGAGAAGAACACACACACACAGTGTGAGTGGGAACTAACAACTGTCACAGCTCGACATTTGCAGCACTCTGCTCAGGCACAAAAAAGGACGCACAAAAAGAACGTGCAGGTACACACAGGACGAGGGCGAACTGTCACAGTTATTACATCAACTAACCCCTACTTTGGCTCTTCTAGCTAGCGCCTCACTCATTTCGCAAACGCGGCCGCTGCAGCGAGCGAAGTGAGCTTCATGCAGTGTACAGGTTCAATCCAAACTTCGCTGTGAAAGCACAATACGTACGAACCTCGCCTAAAGATAAGCGTGCGAACACTGGTGAGGGCTGGGCCAACCGGTATTGCCAGAAGAAAAGCCTCTGAGGTGGAGGGGTGTTTCGCGACTTCTCCGCTAGGGGAAGGGCGCACGCGTCACGGCATCGTAAAAAAGTCGTATTGGGAACTAGAGGAGCTAGGGGACCCAGAAAATTTTCGAGCCACCGGGGCGCATGCGAAGAACACAATCCACTCTCGGACGCTTGCGCTCGTGTTGTCCGAACACTGTATGTCCCAAGACCCTGTAGTGCCCTCCTTTGGGCGGCGAACAAAACAAGGGAGCACGCGATATCAACACAAGAAAAGAAAGACGGAACTTCGCAGCGGCATGTGTAGCTACGGCTCGCGTTCCCTGCACACGTCGATTCTGGTAACTGACACATCTATCTGATATACACTGTGATTCTGATTCAGCCGTCTCGTTCCTTTCCGCCTGTGGCATAGGCCTGCAAAAGCCAAGGCGTTTCCACTAGCTCGCACCATCGTGAGCCACGTGGCGCTCTTCTTTTTAGGGGCGAAGCACCTTAGGGTCTCGGCGTGCATCGTCGGCGTGCATCGGCGTGCTGTCGTGACGGTCCATTTGCTTGAGCGCAAGAGAGGGCGGCCCCGCCTCAGCGCTCGCCGTGTGGCCAGAGAAAGCGAACGGCGCGCGTTGGCAACAGAAACGCTCTTTCTGCGATGAACGCTGAACTGCCAGCTCGCAAGGAACGAGAACGCGACCTCGCCCGCGAGAGACAACGCCGACGCAGACAGCGTCTGCTAGCGAGTTTCTTGATTGAAAAAATTGGCCGCGTATCTGCGTGCTTCGCTGCAAATGTCGTCTAAAGACGATAGAAGAGGCGCTGCGTGAGATAGGAACGCCATCTGGCAATACGTCGGGAAACGTGAATGCTGTGTTGCGGGCCGGTAGTCCCGGCGCAGCAGCAGGCAAGACCGTCGGTGACCAACGCGACCGGCGGGGACGCCAGCCAGCCCGAACACGCGGTTTGGCGCGAAGCGCCGAAGCAGGAGAAAGGTCCGCACTCAACGAGTACTCTCCACACACTCTTTTATATTCACGTCGCCTGGGTAAAGCAGGAATGCCAGAGCGGCGCCCCATGGCACTCGTACAGTGCAATACTGAACTGAAACCGAAACACAACAATGAGCTCGCGCAGAGGGCACGGAGGAAGCCAAGTTTCGGCGCAGTCGCATTTTCAGCGCAGCTTAAGAAACTAGGGTCTCTAGAATTACGTATCTATGTATTTTCTATTAAAGGAACACACCACCTAATACTTACCTAGTGATGTTGCGCCTCAGATATGCGTAATGTTTGCTTTTTGATCAACCATGTACACAAGTATGAACCTAGTGAGCAGTTCACGATGGCTGGCCCTTGTGCAAGTGGTTCAACTTTGGCCGAGTGGCTGAATCGAGGGACGTGCCGACAAACAGAAAGACAGACCAAAATTTCTGCGTTTAAGTTCCCCAAGAAAGACTATCGTCTTTAAAAACAGACTGGTCGCGCTGCACAACCGTTCACCGGCCACCCAGTATATATATGCACTGTATCTTGACATGCAATGTAGTGCCGGTGGGAGATTTCTCTTGTGGGTAGTTGAACAATAAAGATTCAGAGCGTGCAGGTCAACTAAAAGCGGACTGCAGGTACCTGTGCCTAATCTTTCTTCTGTCTCTCATTGCCCAACAGCAGTGATTTGCTTTTGGGAAACACATGTGCACACTGCATGCTTCGCCCCTCCACACGTTTCACGTTAGCGGAGCTCAAACACCCTTCCTACATGCTTCTGTCCTCCCCGAATATTTACTATGTAAATAAGTGTGCAACAAGTACCAGTAAATCTGTTTGTTTTCGTTTTCCCAACTGATATACACCACTCAAATATCCTGTCTCTATATACACCACTGTATATATACCGATCAAATATCCTGTCTCCGAGAGATACCGAGAAGGCAGAGGCAGAAATATTCTCACATCTTATTCACAGCTTCAATGCCATCTACCCGATAGGTATACACGTTTCAAAGACAGGTATTGAATATATCCAATACATTAAACACATATCGACGACCAGAAACACTAGAGCCTGTTCTTTTAGTATTTTTAATCATTCTTGCCCCGAAATTACCATGTTCAGTTGCCGGTCACCATGATACGTATTACTGGGGGAAAATCAACTGCGCAATTTTCCTCCACCCGAACGGAATCATGACTGAGCCAAATGACTCAGCCCTCCATACCTTGTCTACCTGAAGCAGACCCTCAAACATGCCGGGATCCTCTGCAACCCCCCTCCATTTCTTTTTGGTTGTTTTTTCGTAATACTCTAAGTGTCATATGCACTATGGAGGGGGGGGGGAGGATAGAAGCCGGATTTTCAATGCTCACGCATTGTTAGCTCAACCAGAAGCTTACCTACAAAGAAAATCGATGCAAGTTTTATAGGTTCTTAATAAAATGCTGCCTAGTGCGGAACGAAACCGCAGGTGATCAGTGATGGTGACCGGAACCGCGGTTCTTATCAAGATATTAGCTGGGGATAAGTAAATCACTGCGTGCTTAGATATCACATAAACCTCACGGGGTCCCTTGTGCATCCATCTACTGCGGCTCGAAGGCGAAAACCATGTTCTTTTTCTTCTCAGTCGATGCATTGATCCTGCCCCGCCACTCTCCAAAAGCTTCGTGTACTAAACATGGTTTTACACTGCCACCAAGATAAGAGGCACCTCAACAAGTTTTGCAACGCCTCCGTGATCGGTCCGCCTTTGACCAAGCTACGATATCATCGGATGGAGGCATCATGTGACGTTGCGTCACGACAAAATTTGTGACGCCATGATGACAGCACAAATATTGGCGATGTGTGACATTCTCACGTGAAGATGATATTTTTAATCACTCGTACCCCACTCCGTAGGACGCTTGGCGCCGCCGACGCGGAATGCCGACAGTAAAATTTTGCGTTTGATGCGGCATCTAGGGCTTTTACCTTCCCACCAATATATTCCTAAAGCAGTTATATGTACACTTCCCGCGCATTGTTGCCGTCGCCGTCGCTGTCCCCCGCGAGATACTCCGTATAAAGTACCAATCGATAACATCGCCCAACGCGTCGTACTTTCTACGTTCGAGTGCCTCCGACGGTCGCTGCTCAAGCAGGGAAGAATCTTGCGGCCGTCTTTCGTCGAGCGCAAGGCGCATGGCGATAGGAGGGGGGAGGTTTTTGTTGTTTGGAATCAACAGGAAATGCGTACTTTGACCGACCGGACGTGTTCACTAGAAGTCGCGCCGGCTTTAACATTAGAGGACACCAAGATGCGGCTCATGCTTTTGTGCGTTTCGTGTACTCGTCGCAAGGTTTGCGCTTCTTGAAGCCATATACAGCACGGACGTCACTTCATTGGCTGCAGCGGCCGCGTTTCGTAAATGAGTGATCTGCAAGCCTTGCTTCCCATACCATTGCAATTTGTTGTCATTGCATTCATTTTATGGCCCTTGCGGCGAAACAATGATTTTTTTGCTGTCCCTCCTAACTTTCCCATTTGACACGGCAGCTTCTTTCACTAGGCCCTAATGTTCTTTCTTTCCCTTCCCTCTGCGTACTTGCTTTGTTAACTGCTCTTCCAATATGAAGTTGGGGGGAGAGTGAAGGTAGTCTATGCAAATACTCCGTTATGAAACATGAACATTCTTGAAACAGCGCAACGACGACGAGGACGAAGAGAAAGGAACCACAAACCACAGCGCTGGTTCCTTTTTCTTCGTGCTTGTTGTCGTTGCGCTCTTTCAAGAATGTTCATGTACTGTCACCAACTAGCCCAGCTTTCAATCCTTCTACCGTTATGGAATGCAGTTGCTGCCTTGACAATGATTAGTCTAATTTTCGAAGCGCTTGGTGCTGTGACACTACCTGTTAAACGATTCTTTTATCTCTTTCTCAACTTCTCTATATTTTTTCAATACAAAATAATTTAAAAATATCAGCTCAATCACCCTAAAAATCGTAAAAAATTTACACGGCGCTGTACAAGAGATTACACGTTTTACTCACACGTAGCTAATATATTTTCTTTTATTGTGGGATGCTTCCAGTATTTACGAGTGGCTTTGTCTTTACTTCGGCCTATAATTTTGACAATACCGACGTAGAACAGACTTTAGAGTGCCCACGATGTGCAGACAGATGCATTTACAAATTCTTGGGGTGATCCCTCATTGGTTCAATAACGCACCGACCAGTGCGTCCTGTATCAAACTTTCCGAACGAGAGCGGAATGGTGTACCACACTTGTGAAGCAGTGCACGTAGGGCCTAGTTTGCTACACATGACCTGCCACTATAATGCTCCCCATAATGTCTTGGCCTAGCTGGTACAATCTGTTTGGAGCGGAGAAAATTGCAGGTATTCCTTGCTTGTTCATGCTCGTGCTGTTTATACGATGATGTGAACGTTTTGCGACATTTCAAGTTTGCATAGGTGAGAAATGTACACCAAATTTGTTGTCTTCTCTTATTTATGTATCTAGAATAAAATGTAACAGATGAGTGGTCATGCACACGGGGTTGTGCAGAGAATCGACGATCTCTATTTATTGAATCAGTACTTGTTGATGCTGATGTCGTATGACAAAATGCATATTATAATTATTCTTTGTTTCGATATGCGGGAATGAAATACTTTTTTTGGTACCACATTGGATAATGTTGAGTTTGTTAAGGAGTTCACATCAACTGGTACACAGTAACAGGCACAGAGATACATTTATTTAATTTCGTTTATTTTCATATTGTTAGCTAAAAAGCCCAACATGAAAATTATATGAGGGGAGGGTTCAGATATGTTTAATATGCATCACTTAGAAATGACATGTGTATGACCATTATTAAACACGGCAGGAGTTATAAGGGTACATGATTCCGGATAATGTGCACAAGCGGCCGGAATAATAAAAATGACATCCAGTACTTTTATTGCAATAGCAATTATATGAACACTCGACGGGCTTTTGCCGTAGGTGTAGCCATCGCCATCGCCGTCGCCGGCATGCTCCGTATAAAGTTGCAATCGGTAACATCCCCCCGCGGATAGTATGTTCCATCCGCGGGTAAAAACGCACGAGCGGGCGCGAGGAATGCGGCTGAAGCAGAGATGAAACGAGCCGACCCATGTCCGTCGTGCGAGCAGGAACTGTGAACTTTGATTCTAAGGGCGCGGTCGCGATCACTGCGCACGCTATCTCGGCAAGCATACGGGGATACGGCTCGTATACCCTTCCACGTGCTGTGCTGTCAACAGGAGCAGAATATGAAAACCGCATCTTCGAGCGTTACGCGAGATCGTATCCAAAAACGTTAGCTGCCAATCTTACTTCGTATGTTGCTATCGCATTCATTGCTTCGCCACTGCGGTGAAACTGATATTTTATTCTGAAAAATGATCGGTTATTTTTTGTATGAATGTGGGTGCGCTGGTTAGGGCGGCGATTTTTGGTGGGGCAGGCTGTTCCAATTTGTGGTTGTGCGAAAAAAAAGAACTGGAAAAGTAGTAGTATGAGTACGAGGGCGTACTCATACTACTGCCGAGTTCGATGCGACGTTCGGCCAGCGGGAGTAATGTACGGTTGTTGCTTAAGTTGTGTACGTCTTTTGATTAAGCAATAATCTACGGTGGTTCATTAGGAACGCTATGCCAGACTAAAAAATAGCGCTCATTCTAATGATAAAGTGCTTCGTCATGTCTACGGGAGTGTCATCAGCGGGATGAACAACGAAAGACCCACCAGCAGGCGTAAACCGATATTTACCATGACAGCAGAGGGGACATTACATTAGTGAGCTACACGATACACAAACATACAATGAGCAAGATACACTTATACTACACACACGTTCTCAATGACGAAGTGTTCGAGAATGAAGAAAACGACATAGCGGCAAACAAATGGAATGCGCGAATGAATGCTGAAAAACGTGGGAATATATATGAGCGGTACATATCTCACCCATACTTTTGAAGGAGACATACATTCTACAGAAATTATCAGTATTGTAAGATAAAAGCCCAACATTCTGTCTAAAGTACTTGGTTTATTCGAAAGATAGTCTGCTTCAAGCCGTATATATGCTGCATACAGACAATTTAGGTAGTTCGTGGTGTTTCTTTGCGTGAAGTCGCAGGGAAGAAAGCCGCTAGCCAGCATAGATGTATAATATTGGCCATATAGGGCACAAGCTGGCTTATACCTGAAAGATCATAAAACAACTTAAACAAGCTATAGCTTAGTTTTGCTGTTAATTATTGCGTAAGACCACGGATCTTAATTGTCAGAAGCCAAACACGACGCCCTAGAATAGCTCTGCAGGCCATTGACTTCAATATAATTATGCCCCTTTGGACGATGTAGCGGTTGAATATTACCTGCACTTTGATGGACCAAGGGGATAGTACCGTTCCATAATTTTAGCCCTATGGCTATTTTTGACGTTATATACAGCAGTATTTTTAAAATAAGTGGCAAGCAGTTGTATGACTTGCATTATTTGCTGCGGAAAGGACCCCGCTCAAATCCTCCACTGACGAGCTATGCAGTGAAGGCGAGACAAAGGAGAACTTAGTACGAACTTGTGGTTGTTCAGTGAGAAAAAATTTTTTCACTTATATCAAAAACTACTCTTTTCAAGGTTCCTGTACATCATACCCAGAAAGCATACTACACAACGATGCAAAAGTCATATTTTTAATTGGAACGCTACATTGTGAAAATGAAGCCGCAATATGGGTCAAACGCTATTTTTTCCAAATTTGTCACATTATTGTGGCAACGTTTCTTCTTCTTTCGGTCCCGCAGTATTTTTATCACTTACTATGGGAACCCGCAAAGCCCTCAATGCGAATATATGACTCGCGGAAAAATTGCTGCTCTTTCTAAGAAATTCTAAACATGCAGCATCTTGCGGATATTCGTCAAGGCGAAAAAAAAGAAAGTTGAAACAAAAATGAATAAACTATCATAGTCATGAAAGATCAGCACCTTGGAATTAAGCAAAAAAAATGTTTCGTTGTAATAACTCAAACCAGCGATTTTATATAAATTTTTATTACGACACAGTTTCACTTCCGTGCCCCAAGTTCGAAGCGCCCTCTAGACAACACAGATGTTTTTCCCGAAATATAACGCCTCAAGCTCTACATCTGACATTCACATATACCAGGCCAATTTATTTCAGCACGATCGGAGATGATCGAAAATTTACCTGGTACACTTGACATGGAATGACCCATATAATATATATTAAAAATCCTATGTGCTGAATCGTGTAACGCGCTGTCACTTGAGGCTTGGAAGACGAAAGCCAGCCTCCTCTTGTGCCGCCGAGGTCCTATACAGCAGCCGGCATAGAAAGGGATAGTAATGGGAGCATACGATACAGCAACCTCACCATTGGAGCCCGACATTTAAATTTCAGGATTCATCTCTTGAGAAATTTTTCTCTTATTCCTTCCCGCTTGTGAGGGTTGTTGTTGGGTGGGTTCGAATAGGAGCCAGAACACAAGCTAAAGGTAGCCAAGCCATTTCATCTTATCGCCATACTTGTAGCCGAAAGGTAAAAAAAGAGAGGCATTATATGAAAATGGTTTATTGTTCGTCTTCTTTATTTATGTATAAAAAAAAGATGGGAAGGTAGGCTAGATTAAAGCCCGCTGACATGAAGTAGTATTGAAGAAAAACAAAAAACAACGTAAACTAGAATGAATAAAAGAATAAGAAAGAGGAAAATTGATAATGAGTAATATCAATTTGAATTAGCAATAAAAAGAAATAACAGTACATTATTGTTTTCCTCTTGCTAGGTCTTCAAGCCATTTGCAACTTGCCATAAGCAAGTTGCAAATACACGAACAATTTATACGTTCCGTGCGCCTGTATAGTATCTAGAATATGTAGAGTATTTGCCAGACAGAGCAAGATTGGAACAATCCCGCCAACCAGCCAGCAGGAATAATAATCGCAGAAGCAGGTTGCGCTTGTACTTGTGGATGAAAAATTATTAGTAGTTGTCATAATGCCAGTCCAGCTTCAAGTAGCGGTATCTAGTTTAAGATGACAACTCAAGCTTCATTCTGTTGCGGATCTCCGTTTATGTCACGTTCTCACGAGAACGGGCGCTGTGCGTCAGCGTCAGAAACTGGCTCGTAGCGTCAGCATCGATGGTGGGCAGCGTGGACAGCGTGCTAGCCACGCGTAGGCCAACATAGGCGCAACTTCTTCGGTCTGATCATAACCAAAAGGCGCAGTTAGATTTCATCTTAATTTGGAAGTATTACTGTATAACCTCCCCACCCATAACTTTTATTTAAATTCATCAAACCACGAAGTTCTTGGTGAAAACCCCCCTGCGGGTGTCAGACCAGATGAACAAGAACAATAACTTCATCACTCCGTCTCAGCAGGTGCGCCGCGCGTTACGTTGAAGTGCCTTGATCAGCACCAGCCTGCTGGCGGTGGGAGGACATGCGCATGCATGGGCTGACACGCCAGAGAAGCTTGGAAAAAAAGAACAGTCGTTCAGTTGCCTCGGTACTTTATCTGCAAATCATAAGAAAAATGGCTACCGAATGCGCCAAAATAGCTCAAAGTAGCTAAAAAATATTCATGGCGCACACCTGAAATTTTCATCTCCAGACGGGTTAAAAAGTAGTCAGCTTGGCGCAAAGTAGCCTCCAACGGCAACCCTGCCGGTGGCTTTGCGATGTGCATTCTTATAGGTAAGAGAAAGTAGCACTTATAAGGCTGAAGCACAGATCATTCGACAAAGAATGCTCCCGACAATTCGGTAGATAGTGAACATGCGCCCTTTACTTGAGCGCTTTGATATCGTTGGTGAAAATTTCACAAATGAACTGGCACTGAGTGTTGTAAAAAGTATGCAAATGAGCTTGCGCGTTTCTGACCATTTTTTACTTGCTGCAGATTCAACATTTTACGATGTCCGAGTGTGGAACGACCAGAACATGACCAGTACAATGCAGATCTGCTTGGAATACTTAAAAACAAATTTAAGTCAAACAAATATTACGAACTGTACGCTTTTCGGATAACACATTGGCAACAGCGTTTTGTACAACGCGTACAACTCGTAATAAAGTGAATTACTATCAAATTTTGTACGTTCCTTAGTTCGTGATTGCACCGCCAGCCACCTTTCCTTCCTTGACAGTGTCACTCCACACAGAGGCCGCGCAAATTCTTCTATCTGAAAGGCGCGCACACCTGCAGCTACGTCATTCCTCGGATCAAGTCTCCCTGGTATCAAGCTGTCAAGACCGATGCTGGATTCAAGTTCCGCCCCTTATGTATGTGCCGTGCCGCTACCTTGGATGTTTAGTGGGCATGGGTGCAGCCGCCACAGATGCATGGCTAACCCCTACGTTTTTCGCGCTCCGCAGGCTTTTGTGAACCTCGTAATGAAACGGCAACGCAACCACACACGGACTCAAGAAAGAAGGAACACGAAACATAGCGCTAACTTACAACTGAATCTTTCATTTCAGAAAACACCCTTAAAAGAACAATCGCCGTAAGCGTCCGGCATGCGCAATCCGAAGGAACGCACCAATTACTGCGTATCAACAAAAAACCAGCCGGCACGAAAAACGTTGCACATCTACGTCACATGTACTGGTTTAAAAACTCATACTCACAATCAAGTAACGTCCCCTATAGCTTCCTTGACTTCATTATTTGCTGGGTTTCGTTACGGTTGCGTCAAACAATGAAACGAGCCCTCAAAATTCATTTCTTTTATTGATTACATAATTGGCTCACGTGGAAGCCATTGCCAATGCAATGGGGCATTCCTCTGCTCCTTAGCTGCTTTCAGCTCACATGGCGCCCCGCACTTGGTATCGCCATCTGTTACAACGGGCACGTTGCAAAAAACTATGTCCATTGTCACATCATTGCTGTCTTCTTCTTGTGTGATTTGGAGTGAATCTTTCCAGGTAGAAGGTGTAAATAAAGATTTCTCCGTTCAAAACATGGGAAATATTTCTGTTTGTGCGGTCTCATGCTTTGTAATTATTATGTGAAATTTTTTGGGTATATGTGTGCCCATGGAACTCCGTGTGAGTCGTAATATTCCATAATTTTAGTCACCACTATTCATAGCAGTCGTCCCTGACGTTTGCAGTTTGGTAGGGTGTTGCACACAGCATGATATGAAGGCCTGCACTAGGCGTATCAAGTTGAGCTCTTTCAGTCAGAATGACAAATGGATATCCCTTAGATAATTAGGCCACATCACTTGTTTGGCATATGGTTTAGCCTGTGTGGTGCATTGCACAGTTTTTTTCTCTCTGAACATTCGGTGACCTACCCACAAAATGACGCCATCAGCTTACAGGCCATGCTGTAATGCTGTCATGCCATTCAGGTCTGCCAGGAAACGTATACATTAAGCAGAAAGGGAGACGGAACCAATTCCCAACGTGTTCGCCAGCTTTTGAATTCTATGTCTTATGATCTGATTTCGCCTGTTACGGTCACCATCACACGGTACACATGGGTGTCCTTACATAGACGTACGGATGGTTAGCTTTTGTAGCGTCTCTATAACAGCCTTGTGTGTGATGTTGACAAATGCATACATGAGACTCATTCTAATGATTGCTTTGGTATGCAATATCTGCAATTACACGTCTAATATTTAGGGTTCAATTTGTAGCATATTGTTGTGTGCGGAGAGTTTTGGTCTGAACCTGATCACAGAATACAGGAAAAGATTTCGGTCACCAATTCCACGTCAAGCTACGTGCGTAGCTTCTGGCTTGGTGTGACCATTTCAGCATGTCACTAATGTAGCATTCATGTGACTTCATTGTACTTGGTCATCTGAGAATTACATGATAAGTAGGCTTGCCTGTGCATGATGCTAATGAAACGGACCCGAGATTATCTATTTGCGTCTCTTTTCTTGGCTTTGGGATTATTGCCATCTGTGCAGTTTACCACTTATGTAGGTGGCTGTCTTGATCGCCAGCATTCGATGAGATACCGGGTGGGATCCATGATAGAATTATCACAAAGATTTTGCCACATCTTGTGAATCATTCTGGCGGGGCTGGGCATGGAATACATGCAGAACTAAATAAGTTTCACCCTGTCTTCCGTTAAATTATCGGGCTGTCTGGGTCCCAGTTGTTCTTCCTAGCTGTACGAATAACTGTTCCTTGGTTGCACAACTCATGTATCGCGACTGTATATTGGTAATGTCTTCCTCAGTATGCCATAACTGTTCACAAGAAAAAGACATATCATGTATCCATGTATTTTATCTGGGCTGAATAAGAAAAAACACAGTCACTCACAGGCTTGCACAATAATAGTACAGGATGCCGATTTGATGCTGTAACTTATAGCAGTAAAAGTTACAACATCTAATAGAAGCTCATACATCTATCAGAAAAAATGACGGCCGAAAGCAGTGACATTAATTTAAGCAGGCACTTAGGCTTTGCCATGGCCGCGGATTTATGACGAAAGGCTTTGGACGAACTAGGATATACGAGTGAATCGTGTGGAAACTCTCCTACTTGCAGCTTTTTTTAGCATCGTGCCTTTGTTGCTAGCTGCGCAGATTCTGCAGTGTTGCTGCAAAGAAAACATACCATTTGTGCAAGTGGCTTTTGTTTTCATTGCATTTGGTGACGGTGCCATCGGCGGCAGGGGTCCGCCGTTAGTTTATGGCACTGCACTCCGCACTTCTATGACATGACTAGGAAGAAATTTCATTCTTGACCTACACGTCTGCACGTCGCAATCGATCGCCTCTTCGTCGTGAGCGTGCAGCGCTGCTGCCGCGACAGGTTCTCTACCTGAATCATCGGATTAGAGACGTGTGCGGGGTCTATGCTCTTGCATGTTGACGCACACACACTTTCAAGTGCGGCGATGTCACGCCGGACGCGTCCTAGCGCAGATGATCTGATTGTTGCTATGAGCTGTGGCAGCGTAAAAGAATTTCAACTATTGCACAGGTTAAAGCCCCTCTATACAGCGTTTCAGGCGTCCCTGACCGCAACCATGCAACTCGTGTCGCTGTAAAGAACAGGACGTAACCGTGCAAATGCTTTGTTTACTCCACAATGTGGAAAATCGAACGGACATGGGAAAAAGTATATGTTTGAGTTATCTGCTGATGATAGTCGCCTCCATCGATCGAACACATCTGCTGCGCCGAACGGTCGCCAGCACTTCGCGAACATCACGTCGGCCAATCAGCGTGCCCATGCCGTCCGCTCCGCTCGTGCGGTCCCACCGGCAGCGGCTGCTTCCTCCGGACCCGCTCGAAAGGGAACAGAAAAACGGACCGGAATCGGACGGGATGTGGCAGCACGGTACGGCTTTAAGAGGGCTTACAAGGCGAAAGTGTTAATGCGTAGCCATTTCATTTTTGAACCTTCGCTTCTTTTATTAATTAGATAAGTAATAATTCATTGTAATTACGCCTGATAATTTTCAGCTTGCGTTGCGGAGTCTGAAACCAATCCGAATTAGTATACGCGACACTTTAGGATTCTGAATTAGTCGTACTTGGCGCGACCAGTCTTGCATGGAGTCACCAGCTGATAAGTAGTCTCTCTCGCTTTTTGCAACACTAAATCCTTTTAATTAATAGGTAATGACGTTTATTTCTTAGTAATCCATTCAGCACGATTTTATAAAGTTGTCTTATTTCCGTGTGTGGTTTTGCTAATTATCCTAAATACTTTTAATTAGTATTCGTACCCTTATTACTCTTACTTTCTTTGCACTTATTTGGCTTTTACGTTCGTATGAACGGTTGATGTGGTTATGCGACATCTGATTTTCGCAACCGCAAGTGTGTGAAATCCAGGGTTTGACGGAATCCCGTGTGGTCGGGAGGAGGTGTTGTTGTAGATGCCTTTTCTACAACGCAAGTGTTGTCAGGACGGGTGGTCCGATGGTCACAGTGCGTGCCTATGAGCCAATTAAGCCTTTCGCTTTGAAAGGCACCGATGCTCATTAACGCGCATCCACACGAGCGTTTGCTCATGTGTATGTGCATGTGTAACCGTCGCGTACGTCGTGAAACCGTTCTCTAAGTCACGTGTGCCACATACCCGCATACCGAGTTTATGTTATGCGGGTATGTGCAACAGGTGATACAACGGCTCAACCAACACAGTAAACGCGAACACACACATTGACACGGAAGAAAGTGATAATAATAATAATGTTGGGGCTTAATTTGACCATCTGGTCAAAACCTTAACGTGCACCGAGATTGCAAAGTATACGGGCATCTAGCCTTTCGCATCCATCGAAATGCGAACCGCCGCGGCCTGGATCGAACTCGCGACCATCGGGTCAACAGCCGAGCACCGTACCCGCTGCAACACCGTGGCGGACACAAAGAAGCTCAAGACAGAACACCCTGGAAGACGCTCAACTACCATGCCCTCGTTCACGTTGTCCGCAACGTGGACCATGTCGATTACGCAAAAACCGGGGTCACTGCTTCCTACAATAAATCTGCCGAGAGAACCCGGCCACTCGTCATTACCGGTGACTTCAACATTGCTTGAGCCAACAACGCCTGGTCTTTATACTGCGTGAAAGACGGCTTGAATGGGACAGGGCATCAAAGGACCTCACTGCCACGTGCAGGGCAGGAGGCGTCATAGATCATTGATCGTAAGAGGCATCCAAGATTTCCACAAGCTGTACTATACCTCGCACTTCACTACACTTAGACCCTCGTAGCCGCGATCACGAAACGGATCCGATTAACAAGACCGGTCCAGCTGCTCGTGCTCACTGGTTACGGTGATGATGACCTTGTTCAAGAACTCTTAAGAACCCCTTCTACACATACACATGGGTTCGTGAAACGGCCGTGCATTTCCTTCATAACAGTCAAGTATAAGCATAACAACTGTAACTTAATTGCAACAACTGCAACTGTGACTGTAACGTACGTGCAGCCTGCGTGTGCTACTCGGCTGTGTGTATATCCACGGGAACTTTCCTGAATGAAGCTTAGTTGCGAGTAACGCCTGTCCTGTGCATTTGTGTTTCTTCTTTGTGCTGTTGGGATTCTCGCTATCCGGTATTGAAGAATATAAGCACTACAATCAGCTTACCGCGTCTGGTGATGGTAACACACATGTTGCTGTTGGCATCGTTACGCAACCGTAAACAACTGGTTATATAAACATATGCGACTCTTCGCATATGAGTGTGTTCATACTACTCCGCATTCTCTAGCGTCATTCCGTAACGTTTCACTCAACAAGAACAATTATGCCACAGTCACCATCGCGCGCATGCTTCGTAACCATCGATTCCCACGGTGCGTGGAATCTGCAGGATTCTTTAAATGTGAAGCATTAGCGAACATCAGGCACTGGGCGTTTCTATTCTGCGTATTTATCTATCTATCTATCGAGCTAGCCGCCTACGCCTGGGGCGCTTCCGGTAGTCTCCATAATTGTAATATACCAAATTGGCACAACAGAAGATCAGTGTATGGCGAACAGATTCACTGTGATACATGATTATAATAGAACAAATCGGAGATCCCACGTTACCGTGGAGTCGATGTTATGCGAAGCATGCGTCGGAAGTGACTGTGGCGTCTTTTTTTACTGGGCGAAATGTGACAAAATGACCTAATGAATTTGTATAAACTTTTAACGCACACATATATGTGAAGAAACCATTATGTGTATATACTAGTTGTTACATTGGGGTAAACAGCTTGCCAACGGCAAGGTGGGATTACCCAAACCAGAAGCGGTAAGATGATATTGTACGAATATATTTAACTTATTTACAATATGGAATAGTCCAGCAGTCAAGATGGCGGTTGTGTATTCTCAGAACACCGACACGTCGTCTGCCTCTTCTTCGCACACCTCCCCACAGTCATAGCTGCAGCCCCGCTACATCGACCTCCGGCGGCGAAAGCGCCGACTCGGCGCTTGTTAGCAGGTGGTGGGCGAAAGGTACGGCTTCAGGCGAGCGACGTGGACGACGTTGGAAGACGTAGAGGGCGCCGTGTGGTCCAGAGGGGCGATGTCATAGGTGACCTCAGTCACCTGGCGTAGCACACGGTAAGGGCCGGAGTACTTGGGCAGAAGTTTTTCGGCCAGGCCAACATGCCGAGACGGAGACCACAGGAGAACGAGGTCACCCGGATTGAAGCGAACGTTCCGGTGGCAGCTGTCGTATGTATGTTTCTGGCGGAGTTGCGATTCCGGAAGGCGTCGATGGGCGATCTGACGGGCCTTTTCGGCTGTGCTAATAGCGTGGCGAGCATATTCGGTGGACAGGTGGGCAGGGGTGGGTACGAGCGTGTCGAACGGCAAGGTCGGTTCTCGTCCATACAAAAGGTAAAAGGGAGAATATATAGCAGTGTCGTGGCGCGAGCTGTTGTAAGCAAAAGTGACAAAGGGTAGCGCAATGTCCCAGTCGCGATGATCGGTCGAGACATACATGGCGAGCATGTCAGTGAGCGTGCGATTCAAACGTTCTGCGAGTCCGTTCGTTTGGGGATGATAGGCCGTCGTAAGCTTGTGCTTGGTTGCACAAGACCGAAGTAGGTCCTCGATTACCTTGGATAAAAAGTAACGACCTCGGTCCGTGATGAGTTGACGAGGAGCGCCGGGATGTAAGATGACGTCTTGGATCAAAAACTCGGCGACGTCTGTAGCGCAGCTGCTCGGGAGAGGTCTCGTAATGGCAAAACGGGTCGAATAATCCGTAGCGACGGCGACCCATCTGTTACCGTTGTTAGAAAGTGGGAAAGGCCCCAAAAGGTCGAGGCCGACACGAAAAAAAGGCTCAGCAGGTACGTCGATAGGTTGAAGGAGCCCGGCAGGGTGCACAGCTGGCTTTTTCCGGCGTTGGCACGACTCGCAAGTAGCGACATAACGATGTACGGAACGGTAGAGGCCGGGCCAGAAAACGCGTCGGCGGACACGGTCGTACGTTCTGGCAACACCAAGATGGCCGGCCGTTGGTACATCATGTAGTTGCTGAAGTACGGTCGAGCGGAGATGAGTGGGTACTACAACTAGTAGTTCTTGTCCCACTGGGCGCATGTTCCGGCGGTATAAAATGCCGTCGATGATGACGAACATGCGAAGCGAACTGTCCGTCGAGTCAGTATTCAGGCGGGTGATTAGATCTCGTAGGGACGCGTCACGCTGTTGCTCGTCACCGATGTTGCCGAAAGCGGAGAGCGAGGAAATACAGATGGACGTGTCATTCGTTACGAGGTCTGGATCGTCGACGGGGTACCGAGAAAGGCAGTCGGCGTCTTGGTGTAGACGGCCGGACTTGTAGACCACTGTGTACGTGAATTCCTGGAGGCGCAGAGCCCAACGAGCTAGGCGCCCTGTTGGATCTTTGAGTGCTGAAAGCCAGCATAGAGCGTGGTGGTCTGTGGTAACGGTGAAAGGGCGACCATATAAATAGGGGCGGAATTTACCAACTGCCCATACAAGCGCCAGGCACTCGCGCTCAGTAATAGAGTAATTGCGTTCGGCAGGAGAAAGGAGCCGGCTGGTATACGCAAGAACTCTATCATGACCGGATTGACGCTGGGCTAACACAGCGCCAATGCCGTAACCACTAGCGTCGGTGCGGACCTCGGTTGGAGCGGACGCGTCGAAGTGGGCGAGGATCGGCGGTGTGGTGAGCAGCGTAATGAGGCGGGAAAAAGCACTGGCTTGGTCAGGACCCCACCAAAATGGGACATCCTTCTTGAGAAGGTCAGTGAGGGGGCGCGCAATATCTGCGAAGTTTCTGACGAATCGTCGGAAATATGAGCATAGGCCCACAAAACTTCGAACGTCTTTGGCACAAGTTGGTACGGGAAAATCGAGGACAGCGCGAACTTTGTCGGGATCGGGTCGGATGCCAGATGAGTCGACGAGATGCCCTAGAATAGCAACTTGGCGATGGCCAAAGTGGCACTTCGATGAATTAAGTTGTAGCCCAGCCGCACGAAACACGGAAAGAATAGACGAAAGTCGGTCGAGGTGAGACTCAAAGGTGGGAGCAAATACAATGACGTCGTCCAGGTAACAAAGGCAGATAGACCATTTAAAGCTGCGCAAAAGCGTGTCCATCATCCGCTCGAACGTGGCCGGCGCATTGCACAAACCGAACGGCATGACTCTGAATTGGTAGAGACCGTCAGGCGTTACAAAGGCGGTCTTCTCACGGTCGAGGTCGTCTACGGCGATTTGCCAGTAACCAGAGCGTAGGTCTATCGAAGAAAAATAGGTAGCACCATGAAGGCAGTCCAAGGCGTCATCGATACGAGGAAGCGGGTAGACATCCTTTTTGGTGATCTTGTTTAAATGCCGATAATCCACGCAGAAACGCCAGGTGTTGTCTTTCTTTTTAACTAAGACTACTGGGGAAGCCCACGGACTCGAAGAAGGCTCAATAATGCCTTTTGTGAGCATCTTGTCGACCTCCTGTTGAATAACTTGGCGCGCTGATGGTGAAACTCGGTAAGGACGCCTGTGAATTGGAGCTGCATCACCGGTATCTATGCGGTGCTTGACTTGCGAGGTTTGACCTAAGGGCCTACCGTCAAATCGTAGGTCATAAGGAGATCACTGAGGTCTTTAACTTGAGAGGGCAAAAGGTCTAAGGCAATCATCTTGGTTATGTTCTTGTGCAGTGTAGAAGAGGTGACTGCGTCGACTCTATGCGGGTTTGGAGAGACGACAGCGGGCAGTTCGGGTGACACCGATGAGATCTGGCACTCGTACGACGGTGACAGAGTAGCGAGAGCAATGCCTTGTGGTAGGACTTGAGGGCTCAATCCGAAGTTCAGAAGAGGAAGGCACGTCTTGTTCGCTGTAATAGTTACAACTGTGTACGGAGAGGAGACGTTGCGGGCCAGTAGAACACTGGGAGAGGGAGAGACCACGTAATCCCCATCCGGTACACTGGGATATGGTTCAACAGCGACGCAAGTTAGGGCTTGTGGTGGCAGACGAACAGCCTCAGCACACGAAAGTTTCGTCTGAACCACCTCCGACACGTCGGCGGACGCAGGCAAGTCAAGTTGTACAACACCGGCCGAGCAGTCAATGACAGCAGAGTGGTCAGACAAGAAATCGAGTCCGAGGATGACATCATGAGGACAATGAGCGAGAACATGAAACAGAACGGACGTCTGGCGGTCGGAGAACATCACACGTGCCGTGCACATTCCGAGTACAGCCGGAGTTCCCCCACTAGCGACACGTACAAATAGGGACTCGGGCGGCGTAAGGACCTTATTTAATCGTGCACGGAGATCAGAGCTCATAATAGAAATATGTGCGCCGGTATCAATGAGGGCAGTAACAGGCAGGCCATCCACTTCCACAGCAAGTAGATTCTGGTCCGTAGTGAGGGTCAGCAGAGGGTTTTCAGGTCGGGGGTCGAATGCAGCATCACCTCCGGGAGCTGCATTGCTCAGTTTTCCGAGTATGGACGTCCAGTAGGGCGAGGCGATGAATGGCGACGGGGCTGAGGTGACCGGGAGCGACGATCGTGTGGGGACGGCGAACGGCTGGAGCGTCGGACCGATGTCGTAGGAGCCTCATCGTATGGTCCACCGTCACGAGCGGGAAACTGCAGGGGCCGGTGGTTGTCGTCACGTCGATAGCCAGCAAACGAGCGAGATGGAAAGGTGCGAGAACGACAGTAGCGGGAAATATGTCCTACACCGTGGCAACGAAAGCAGATCGGCTTGTCGTCCTGCGTTCTCCACTGGGCAGGGTCACGATAGCGGCGCAACATTTCCGGTGCACGAGGAGGCGTTATAGAACTGACACGAGGTTCCGTCAACGAACATACCGGCTGCAGTCCGACATTTGCAAGCTCCTCCCTCACAACCTGCTGGATCAACGAGATCGTTGGTCGAGGATCATCAGATGGCCGCGTCAGGAAAGATGGTGGCGACGCCGCCTCGATTTCTCGGCGCACGATGCGAACTACGCTCTCGTTGGTAGGCGGTTGACCGCATGGCGGCTGAAGGTCCTCGCAGGATGATGTAGCGGCCGTGTTCGGAAGTCGCATGAAATGCTGGGCAATGCGGCGACTCTTCAGCTCTTCGAACCGGCGGCACTCTTTGATGATGTCGTCCACGGTTGAGCAGTCTTTAGACACAAGTAAATTAAAAGCGTCATCCGCAATTCCCTTGAGCAAATGGCTTACTTTGTCACTCTCTGACATGTTGGTGTCGACACGACGGCAAAGGGCCAGGACGTCAAGGATGTAGGAGACGTATGATTCGGTGGAAGTTTGTGCCCGACAGGAGAGTTCTTTAGAAGCGGCCCGCTGGCGTCCGACGGCTCTACCAAATAGGTCGCGAAGCTTCTGTTTACAGGCATCCCAACTTGTTAAGTCAGCTTCATGAGCTTGAAACCACGCGTCTGCTGTTCCGCAGAGATAGAAGTCAACATTGGCGAGCATCATTGTAGGGTCCCACCTGTAGACCGCTGCAAACCGCTCGTACTTCGCAATCCAGTCATCGACGTCAACGTGGTCGGTGCCGCAGAAGTTACCGGGATCGCGCGGTTGAGTCAATACGACCGGCTGTACCGGCTGTACCGGTTGTACCGGTTGTACCGGAGTCGCGGTCGAAGCGGCAGCAGCAGAGTTGCTTTCTGTTGACATATTGAGGCTGTCGAGGACACGTCCGCTGCGGAGTTCTGTCTTGCGTAGTACCCAGCACCACCACCAAAATGTTACGAATATATTTAACTTATTTACAATATGGAATAGTCCAGCAGTCAAGATGGCGGTTGTGTATTCTCAGAACACCGACACGTCGTCTGCCTCTTCTTCGCACACCTCCCCACAGTCATAGCTGCAGCCTCGCTACAATATGAATATGAGCCACGACATAGTGGGGGACTCCAGATGAATTTTGACCACCTGGTTCCTTAGTGCGTACCTAAATCTAAGCATGCGGGTTTTCTTCTATATTGTCCCCTTCGAAATGAGGCCATCATGGGCGGTAATCGAACCCGCACCCTGGTGCGCGACCTGCTAAGCTGCCACGACGAGTCTCTGACTTCTTACTGTAATCGTTAAGATATTGCCATGGTGCTATGCCTAACGACGGACACTCAACCGCTGTCACCCACCACTCTCACTTACGATTGCGATCCCTCTAACCGCAGTGCCAATCAGTTGGACTGTGAGCCTTTGCCGAAAGGCAAAATCCTACAAGGTCGTCACTCATGATAGCGTCCGAAGGTCCCGTAATCAACATTGTGCCTATTTTGTTTACAGACGGACGTGAATGCTATAGCGCATCTCGCTCTCTCTGTCTCTATTTCCTTTTAATATACCACCACGGCACACTGCTACATGCAGTGTATCTGAGCACATATCCAAGGAACTGTCCGGACGTTTCCAACGCTCTCTACCATAAAACACAGCAATGTGAGAAACTACAGGAACTTCTTAAGACCTGCCATAAGCCAAATATCAATTGAAGATCCTGCTGAGGGGTCTAGCACCCGACAACCAGCTTATGCGCGTAACCCGGGCAAGACAAGCCGGGGAAGACCATGGTGCACTGAAATGAGGCAGCCGCACGTCAAGAGATAATACACGAACCTTGTCATTAACAAAGATTATTCCTGCTCCTCTCACCTCTCCAACCTTATTTTCATCCATGTTGTGCAAGATAGCAAGGTAAATACTTGCATTTCGATGCAAACCTCTTCATCTTTAGTAACCATAAAGAATAAACTTGGACAAATGACTTTTCTTAAAAGCAAAAACTATTGGTGCACTACCAAGTTCTCATGGCAACACTATGGCTATTCCTTCAATATAACAGAAATGTTTATGAATGGTTATTGACCATAACTACTTGTCCTACGACCACACTCATTTGTGGCAATGTTCGCGCGCTCATAGACCGCTAGCACCGCTTTAGCTGCTGCTAATCCCAAAGCGAGAGAGAAAGAGAGAGAGAGAGAGCAAACAAGCAAGAATTATTTTTGTTTTTGTTTTTCATTTGTGATAGCCCGCATTGATATGCTGCACTTTATACTCCACGAAAACGTCCCCTTTGAGTGCATCAATGTCGTACATCGTTCAATCCTTTACAAAAGCCATTCGGGATCGATGCTGAATCCATAGGAAGTTCTTGTGCATGTGTGGAACTTTCCTAGTTGATGCAGAAACGTTTCGATAAATATTACATTTTTTCATCCCGACACTGATAAAAGTTCGCTTTAGTAGGGTGCTTCTCTACGCATACGCGGCCACAAAAAGATATAAAACAGTGCATGCAGATTTCCATAGGCCAGGATCCCACGAGACTAACAAGGTACTACGCGACCCAACGTGCACACAACAATGCGTCCATTTTGCTTTTCTTTCTCTCTTCATGTTACTTCCATCCGAACATTGCTGCCTCTGCCGGAAGTGAACACGCGAGCCCTCTCAGCAAGTGGCAAGGTGCATCAACAGGACCCGGGCGCAGACGCTGCGCGGCTATAATCCCTCGCTAACGCCACAACGAAGCCAGCGAGCCGGACAAACAGAACTTGCCGGAGACCAGCAAAGCAGGCATACCTCAAACACGGGAAGCGTCGCTCTCCACTTCCCTACTCCGGGAAAAGAGATCGAGAGAGAGAGCGAGAGAGAAGAGGAAAGACTGCTTGGGGTTTTGAGCCGACTCGGATATCGCCGACCGGCAAAAGGTGCTTCCTGTAGACAAGTCGAGGCTGTTTTCCCTCGGCCGCTTTGCTATGGAGTGAGACTGGATTTCCACGAACCGCCAGCTTGCAATCGGCTCAGCTTGCTCGAGCTTCAGTATATCGGCCGTTTTTCAGCGGTAGTGTGTGTGGGGAAGGATAATCGTCTTCGATGCAGCTTAGAGAACGCCTTTAGCCGCCCTTGTTTTCCGGGTCATGAAGGAAACGAGAAGACCTATTTGGGCTCGATACACTCTCACAGAGCTCGGAGAGAATGGTCCGCGAAATTGAAAAAACATAACTGCCGACTCACGGGGATAACAGGAACCCTTAGAACGAAGAGAAGAGAAAAGAAAGAGATGGGAAGAAAGAATACAGTCGATAGTTCTTAGCTCCACGTCCTTCCTATCGCTATTGTCTTCTTCCTTTAGCCGGCTGCCGTGATTTCTTGCGACTGCCGTGATTGTTGTATAGTTGTCCGACGTTTCTTCGTCTCTCGTGAGCTCGAAGCAGTAGCGGCGAGAATTCGCTGGAGTTCTCTCTTCTTTTTTTTTCGGTCTCCGCCTCCACTATCGTTTCGAGTTCCTCAAGTAATAATCTCTTTTCGGGATTTTTCTCGGAGCCCGTAATGGAAGCCTTGCGGTTCGATGCAGCTTCCCACCAGAGTGGAGGAAAATAAGACGACGGACGCCATTTAACCAAGGAAACTTTCTTTTCTTTCCATCTGCTCCTTCTTGGCTCAGATTCATTTCGCCTCGCCGTAAAAAAGAAGCGGACTGAGCTTACATCGCGAATGTTTGTTGTGGAGAGTGGCTTGTAATTGTTTCGGAGAGTTGCGAAGGAACACGGTAATAATGCAACGTAGGGACATATATCTTACCTGGTTATATTCACTCAGCCCATCCCTAAACTTCGTATCTACCGTCCAAGATGTATAGTGACGCACATCCTCCTCTGGTCAGTTGCATTTGAACATCCATTTGTTTCCTGTTATCGTTGTACACTTTCTATGTATATTTACTTTTGTTAGAGCGCTCTTTCCATAATGCTTATGGCTCTGCAGTATGTACACAGAAATAAAATACATAAATAAATAAATTATTACTGCCTTATCTTACGCGTAATATAAAGTTAAGGGCGTACCGAGCAATATCAAGTTACTCCCGCTCGATGCACATTATTCGATAGCTTCCTGCATATTGTGGAGTCCAAAATGCTTGAGGCCCGTGTACTTAGATTTAGGTACACGTTAAAGAACCCCAGGTGGTTTAAATTTCCGGAGCCCTCCATTACGGCGTCCCTCATAATCAAATCGTGGCTTTTAGACGTTAAATTTTAACTCCAACGATTATTATTCCTGCATATTCTTGTAAATTTCGTAATCGATTAGCACAAGCTAATCCGGCGCGGTCTTAACTGTGGCTCTCCTTATGCAGACCGTTATGTGTACCTTACTGAAGCATTCCATGTCACCTGGTGGCATGGAATAAACTTCAAGTGTTGAACAGCGCTCGCCCTGCGTCCTCTTTATATTGTTGTCGGTCTATCTTTTTTTATCGCGTTGAATTGTCGATTTGCTTTTACACTTTACAATTATCCTAAGTTCCTGCTACATTGAAACTAGTGTAGAACGTCAAAGGCCAGCTCGTTTCTTCGTTCAAATTAGTCATAGCAGCAAGCGTGGCCATTCCTACACTGACACCGCCGCTGAGGCCAACAGTTTCATTTAAGCCATCTAACCTATCCCGCATCCAGATATCCTGTGCAATTTCACCGATCGTAGACAAGAGGCCGACTAAAGAACTCAGAGCGACCCTAATGCAGGACTTGGAGGTCTAGGAGTGGTACTGGCATTGGTTCTTGGGTAAACTTGGGTAGACTTCTTGTTTCGCGCACTGTCGAAGCCACGTAGAAAGAAGCGCGTAATTCAGATATGATCTGTCAGGTGCTGCATTGAGCCCCATCTGATGGGTTTTTGAGATGTATTTGCTGCTTACACCCATTTCTACTAATTACATGACTCAGATTCTTACTTATGGCATACCTTAATCTCCACCCTATCATACACAGCCATTTACTCATTCCACCCTTTTTATATAACTTATTATTTTTATCATGATTTTCGGACAACTCGCATGGACGCTAGACACGGTGATCTGGAAGATATAGCAAAGATTGTCACTCGGTGCGCGTGCCACTAAAAACGCCGCCATTGCGCTTTTCCCGCTTCTCTCCTCCGTCCTTTCCTATTTTCTCGAGGTCTGCCACGTGTGTTGAGAGATAACAAAAGGCTGCGCAAAGTGCGTACGAAAAATAGAGAGAAGGAGAACAGAGAGACGGGAGGACCGTTAATCGTGCAGAGCCAGCGCCTAGGTGGCGTTGGCAGATCACACACACAAACATGTCGCGCGCCCGCCTCGAAGCCCATGTATACATGAAGCGTTCGGGAGACCGCTTGTTTTCTGTTCCGCGAGCGCGCGCGAAGGTTGCAAGCCGGAATGTGTGTCAGCAGACGTTAATATGTCCCTGTAAGGACGCTGGAGAAGCGACCTAAGGGCTGGAAAATATAGCTGCGTGGGTGAGTGGACCCAGGGGAGAGTTATCTTCCTGGCGGAGGGGATGGAATTTGTTTTTTTGCAGCGTAGCTCTCTCAGTCTACCCTGCGGCACCCCCGTCGTCGTCGTCGTAGTAGTAGTAGTAGTAGTAGTAGTAGTAGTAGTAGTAGTAGTAGTAGTAGTAGTAGTAATAGCAGTAGTAGTAGTAGTAATAGTATTCACTCCCCCTCAGGACCTGAGGGGTAGTGAGTAAATAGATAAATAAAACGAAGTAATGCCGAGGATGAGGCTTTCCTTCAAATAAATAAAACGAAGCGATGATGACGGTTTTGAACCAAGAGCAATAATAATGATAATAATAATAATAATAATAATAATAATAATAATAATAATAATAATAATAATAATAATAATAATAATAATAATAATAATAATAATAATAATAATAATAATAATAATAATTACAGGTTAGCTGCACGACGCTTTTCACGGCTTGAAACTGGCTGAATTTTTTTTTTAACCTCAGGGAGATGGCTGAGCCCCGTGCGGGTGTTCTTTATATACACTGCCAAGAAACACCAGCCGGCCAAAGTCTATACCTGTGTCAGCGTCAGGGCTTGACGTGGCGTGCGTGGAAGCAATTTCTCGCGAAACCATTAGGAAAATCATCGCTGCGCGAGGCAAGGCGTGCCACGAGGGCAGGAAGCGTCGTCGCCATCTTTGAAAGTGTGGACATTCGGCTCGACCCCCCCCCCCCCCCACTCCCCGCAGGCCGCTTCTTTTCTCCCCCATACAAAGCGCGCTGCCCTCCTTTCCCGCCGAGCTCGGGCCAGTCTTTGCCCTTTCCTCAGCTCGCGTGTTTCCTATCCAGTTTCCTCGCAGCTTCTTTTTCTTGCCGTATCTTCTTCTCCGCGTGACATTTGTCGCGCGTGATCACGTGACATCCGGTTTGTGCCCACCGCTCTCCATCGGTCCTGTTTCTTCCTTTTCTTTTGTTGCATGCACTTGATCTCCCGAATAGGAGTGTGTAGTAGATGCCGCCGCGTAACGATGCCCTGCCGTTCACAGCAGCCATCCTGCGCTGTCGACCCTCCACTGCCTCTGCAACCTCCTCCAGCGCCTTTCCCGCGATCTTACGCTTACGCTTCCGGCATTTTGCTTCTCCAAGCGTGCACGCTTCCGGCGCTGTTCCAGGGGGGGAAAGGAAAAGAAACGTGGTTTCCCGAAATTCCCTCATATCAACCTTATTTTACTTTCCTTTTTCTTTCCGCCACGCCTCACCACACTTGTATTTCTTTCAGGCTTTCGCGGTTATTTTGAGAGAATTGCAATTGTGCACCTTCGGTTAGTCGGCGCTTTTGTTTTTGTTCACCATAGCGGTGCCTTTTCTGGAGCGTGTGGTAGAGGTCAGCCACACCGTCAACGCCTAACCTTCACATCTTTTACTTGCGCAATTTGCCGTTATACTGCAGGATAAGTGGAGCGATGTAACGAAGCAAGATGACCAGGGGGGTATCAAGGTAACCGCGGAGTGCTGCGAATACCTTTCCCGTCTGTGCAGCATTTAGATAATTTGTTATATTCCTTCTGAAGGTACAAGCCTTACTTAGCTTCCGACACCCATGGGATTATACCCATGTTTATGTTCAGTTGTTTCATAAAATTTAGGGAGACAGCCCTTGCTGATAAATGTATAACGTAGGCATACACTGAGACATTAAAAGAACATTCACTGAGACAGGTAGACTGATCTTGTAGTCGTTACGTTGATATACGTTGAAAACGGTCTTGGAGGAACCAGCTTTGACTTTTGGCTTTTATTCCACGTCAGTCACACAGATCATTTGTCAAAATCTTGCATGTGTTGCGGACTAATTAATGGTCTTATACTGTCTTATTCTTTTCTTATTTTAATCCTTCATTTACCCCTCCTTAAGCGCAGGGTTTCAAAGCGAATGCTTCAGTTCCGTTAACTTTCCTGTTTCTTGTTTTGTTGTTATCTCTCTCGATAATAACTCCGGTCATGAAGCGAATGCCGCTTTCCACGAACGGCGGCCAAGACTTTTGATAGTCTTGTGCGCGCAACAAAACAAGAGTAAAGCGAAAGCTCTCTTCATCTGGGCTCGTATTCGCATAAACGTCTGAGGCTATCATTATACTCCTCCTTTCCCTCCTCCTTACCCTCACTTCCCTTTCCCATCCCCTTGGTATACTATACTATACAAGGCTATGTTATGCACGGATAGCCTCCGCGGCGGCTGCATTTTCAATGGAGGCGAAAATGTTTGAGGCCCGTGTACTTAGATTTAGGTGCACGTTAAAGAACCCCAGGTGGTCAAAATTTCCGGAGCCCTCCACTACGGCGTCTCTCATAATCATATGGTGGTTTTGGGACGTTAAGCCCCACATATTATTATTATTATTGCACGGATAGCGTGCCTGGATAGCCGAGTGGTTACGATACTCGCCTTCGGAACATGGGCAGCTCGCGTTCGAATTCCACCTCAACCAGAAACTTTTTTGCCAAGAATTTCTGTCTTTTTCTTTCTTTCTTTTCTCTTTCTTTTTTTCTTTCTTTCTTATCTTTCCTTTCTTTCTTTCTT
>NC_051178.1:146762090-146786199 GCF_013339695.2 Rhipicephalus sanguineus | reverse complement strand
AGCAACACAGAGACGTGGGAGTCTAGGTAGGCTGGCGGAAAATGGCTCTCGCTTGTTAAATAGGTACTTTTATCATACAAAAGTGCATTTGTGTCACTCGCTTCATTACTGTCCTAACTAATTGTATGCTATGTTCTGATATCAGTGTTAAGACGAAGAAGTATACTCTAGTAAAAAAAAAACGAATATTAATATTTAAAAAGCCTAGCGTTTATTTTAGCAGGACAGACACATTGAAACTGAGAGCGGCCTCCACTCGACGCGGCTTTCTTACAAAGCTGAAGAACGCATTCACCGCAATTTAGCCGGAGCAGCTAATGCCAAATTATAGGTAGTCACTGAGAATTAGCGCTGAGGTGGGGTTATTGGGTTATGGAAGACTATTTTCAACGATTAAAACCTCCAAAACTAAACAGGAATACCGACAGATTCCGGACAGTTAGTTTTATAGTGTGCCTCTTGATGACTAATTTATGTCCCAAATGAGATCCCCGAGACACGTAAACGATGTTATATCTTAAATACAGTGCATATACGGTGCCAAATGAGATTTACTAAGGGATCTTAACAGAGTATGATGTTTACTCAGCATTTGGAATGTACAAAAAATAAGCAGTTTTCACCAGTAAGGAATCATTGTGTCTTTCACGTCTCCAACGATCCATAGCATTGAAGCAATTATCTAGCCCCTGAAGCGTAAAGAATCTGTAAATTTCATATTATTTTTCCCTCTGTCTTTTCTGTGTTATCAATAGTCAAGAGTTCGACGAAAGTTCATCTGGTCAGGCATTGGAGGAGAAGATTCACGGTCACTGACCAAGTAGGATGAGATGATCTGACGTTTCGGAACCGCATACGGGTTCCTTGTTCACTAAGCAGGACTCGAAGTCGTTGTCAATTATATAGGCAGAACGTGACGCAACGAACATGCGTAACGACAGGCATAGTTTCCTGGTGTCCCGTTCATTGTAGCTGGCGTCGACTGAATGATTAGTGATTCCAGAAGCCGGCGTGATGACACGTTCTTTTCCTTGGTGACGATGGCGGCGTTATCCCAGTCAGTGGTATGATCATGTGCATGCGCATGCTCAGCGATGGCGTTTGTCGTGTGATTGTTTTTAGTCACGTCACGTTGATGCTCTTTGAGGCGTCGAGAAAACTTTCCTGTTTCGCCAATATGCACTTCACGGCAATCAGCGCACGGTATCTTATACACGACACCTGGAAACGATTCACTTAGCAGCATGTCTTTCACATTGACGAGCTGGTTTTCGGAGCTTGCTGGTCGGGACGTGAGCAATGCGCAAATCATATTTTGAAAATACGCGCGAAAGTGCCTCGCTGATACCTTCGACGTAAGGTATGGCCGCACGTGCACAGGTTGTCACGTTGCTCTTTGAGCTGGATTGAAGTATCCGCTTCTCAGTTTTTGAGATGAAACGATCAGGGTAACCGTTGCGGTTTAGCTCCCGATGGATCGTCCGTAGCTCTTTCTTCAACGCATCATCGTCTGAGCAGACCCGTACGGCGCGTGTCACCAAGGATGACACTACGGACGTCTTGTGGCCGATGAGGTGATGCGAATTAAAACTGAGATAGCGACCTGTGTTTGTGGGCTTCCTGTATACTGAGAAGGCGAAGGCACACCCATCTCGCCGCACCTGAACGTCCAAAAAAGGCAGCACGTTGTCATCCTCATGTTCAACGGTAAACGGTATGTTCACGTTCTGGGCGTTCAGGCAGTCCAAGAAGCGTTGGATCAATCAATCAATCAATCAATCAATCAATCAATCAATCAATCAATCAATCAATCAATCAATCAATCAATCAATCAATCAATCAATCAATCAATCAATCAATAAGTTTATTATCATGATATAAAAGAATATTACAGGGAGTAAAATATACAGACGAGGGTCCCAAAGTACACGACTGCAACGAAACCCTCGGTGATGATTACAATAATAAAACAAGGAAAAGCAGCTGTGAGAATCGTAGAAACAATACACGAAGCAGGATGAAAAACAAAAAGGCATGAAATCAAAAACAAATAGTGTATACAGTATAAAGCAACACAAAAAAAGACCGATCAACTATTTAACTGATGCTGTTTTAATGAGTTTTTAAATGAAATTAAAGAAACTTTACATTTTAGTGAAGTGGGCAAATTATTTCATATGGAGATGGTACAGAAGAGAGAAGATGATTTACCATAGTTAGTAGGAACCTTAGGAAGTAAAAAGTTATTGTTAGCCGCAAACCTGGTTGTGTTAGTATTAACTAACATCTTGGGATCAATGAAATTAGCAGAAAGTTGATTTCTTATTTGTTTATGCAAAAACATAATTAGATTAAATCGAAATAGGTTGCTAACAGTTAAGATGTTATTGCACTGAAGAAGGGAAACGGCGCTACTGTCGCGAGAGCAGTTAAAAATAGCGCGAAGAGCTCGATTTTGTCGATGTTGTATGGATGAAAGATGACACGGGTAAGTATTCCCTCATGATGCGATGCCATAAGTGATACGAGAATGAATGAATGCGAAGTAAAGAGAAAGGAGCGCTTTATGAGAAAAATATGAGCGAGCTTTGAGTAATGCGCGAATGCCGAATGCTGCCGTTTTTCTAATGTGAGCAATATGGAGAGCGAAGGTAAGGTTAGTATCGAGGTGAACGCCAAGAAATGATACTCTGTCACTGACATTAATCAAATGAGAGTCAACTGTGATTGCTGGTGAAGAGATCAACTTGCGTTGAGCTGATCTAAAAACCATAAACTTAGATTTATTTGGATTAATAATTAAAAATTTTTCCTGGCACCACTTTGACACGCTACGAAGTACAGCATTTAATTTATTAGTGACGGTATCAATACATCTATCAGCAAAGGAAATGGTAGTATCGTCAGCATATAAAACGCAGTGAGCCATGTGTATAATGTCAGGAAGGTCATTAATGTAAAGTAAAAAAAGTAACGGACCCCAGTAATGACCCTTGAGGAACCCCTTGATTTATTGTTTTAGTAGACAAAAAATGAGCCCGATATGTAAACAGTATGCTTTCTGTTAAGGAGGTAACCGTTTAAAAATTTGAGGGATGGACCTGTAATACCGTATGCTTCGAGTTTCTTGGATAAAATGAGATGATTAATGGTATCGAATGCCTTTGTGAAGTCCAAGAAAACTGACCCAACTACAAATCCTGAATCAATGGAGCGTTTGATGAAGTCTGTTGGGGAAAGAAGAGCAAGGTTAGTAGAACTTCCAGCGCGAAAGTCAAATTGACAGGGCTTCAATATATTAAATTTATGCAGGTACTTGTTTAGCCGAATTATAAATAGCAATGTCTTGCTTCTTCAAAATGCAGAAGCAGCCATCGACGTACCGGTAAAATACTTTGGGGGCTGTGTTGTCAATGTAACAGTGTAGGCATTGCCCGCGGCTTCCGATTTGGTTTGCGTTTTAGAAAGATATGTGGAATATTCGAACCTTGTGTACATGCACAGGTCGGCAAACTCACTCATGAGTCGACTCACTCAGACAAACCCGTCAGTTTGAGTCTGATGGATTCCGGCTCAGTATAATTTGGCTGGCTTTATTATTATTATTAAATGTATATAAGGAGAGGTTGGTGCCAATGCCTGGCGCTGGCTACTCCTCTTCAATTGCACAGCGGTTGTCACCGCAAAGTAGAAAACAAACACAAGGTTACACAAAGGCACATAGTAAAACACTCACGCACTCAGTACTAGTTCTTCAATACAAAATTGTGTCCATGCAGAACATAAAAGCCTTTTGTACACAAAAGCGCTTTGTGTCCGAGTGAGCCCGGCTGAATATAATATCATTGAAACCGAGTGCGATTGAGACTAGTTTTGACATTATTGCTGCGAATGTGAGCCTGCCAGAGTAAAATTTTGCTAAGTTTGAGTCGGAGTAAGCCCTGAGCAAGAAAGAACTACGGGGGAATCGCAGTCAGTCCTGGTTAATTTACCGAACTAAAGGAAAACCGTTTTAAGATTGCGGCAACGGCGGCAATACGAGGCGGTGCGCCGCATTCATTGCACGGATGTGTTGAACACCCATGATGGACTTCGTTCGCATTGCGCGTCTTCGTGGCCGCCACTCGCAGCTCTGTCCCATCTGAACACGAGCGAGGGACACTGTACAAGCGTCCTGACCTTCTCGTCAGAGCAGCGATGGTACTGCAAGTTGACACCCATGTTGCAGACCATCACGGCATCAAGCCTGGAATCTCACTTCGCTTCTCCCCGCCTCCGCTGCACGCTTTGTGCAGATTTCGATAGAAATATTGAAAGGCTCGTAGTGCATCGCGAAACATCCGGGCGCACGCGGGTAACGTCTAATGTGTAAGCTTTCTTTCCTTTTCATCTTTGCGTTGAACGTCAGGCAATGGTGGAATCCACGGCGCAAGGACTGTGACGTTGTAGGGAACGTGTGAGACTGATGCCAGCGATTACGCCGCTGAAGTTTCTCGATTTGGGCGGATTTATGTAGTTGGCTCAGTCTATCTTCTTGCACAGCAATAGCCCACCCGTGTTTTGTGTCGGTGCTATTTTCTGTCGAGCGGAAGCTACGCAAGCTCGCATTCTTTGGGACTAACGACTAAAGGCTCGTTCACACCTGTGGCTGGCACCGGCCGCGCAACCAAGTTAGGCACAAAGCGACTGGTCACGAATGGACGCCGTGATAGCAAAGCGACTGCTTTGGCTCACTCGCTCGCTGCTCGATTTTTCAGTCACGCGAGTTCAGTGGCAAACATCGGAACTAATCTGATGCGCAGGAAGAGGTCGTCAGCTTATTTTGCAGGGCAATGGCAATGCCGGCAGAGGTAGATTTTGTGCGGCGACGAGTGTAGGTGGCACGCAAGTGTGAACATCGGTCCCTTTGAGTAGCATTTTGGTCTTCAGTCACGAATAGTCGGGCGGCCTGTGCTAGTCGGAGGTGTGAATAAGCCTGCACATGCGGTACTCGTCGTGCTGCGGATCATCTGCTGTGGTGCTTTGTATGAGTGGTGCACATGTTGCCCCTGCGGAGCGGGTAGACTCTCCAAATGCTGAGTGTCCAGCACCGCCTTCGAGAACGCCGAGGTAAGCGTAAGCCGAAGCATCAACAGTGCTTCCATCAGTCTTAGTTCACTTGAAAGCTTTCAAGTGAACAGCTTGGTGTCATGGAGGGCCAGGAAAAGGTGACTAATACTAATAAATAACTAAAAAAAACACCTTTACAGTCGGTGGTGGTGGTTGTTCAGCGAAGCTGAAAGGGGCGGCCCCGATAGTTATCAATGAATTTATCAGGTTCAAACGCCCCTTTATGCCGAGAAACGAGGAGACGGACACGTGAAGGTAACTGTGAAAGTTTTTCATTGAAGCAGCACGCGCGTCTTTTTTCCGTATAGTCTTCTCTGGCTTGCTACATGCGCTTGGCGTTTCGTGCATGATCTTGAGGGGCCATTTGAGCAACATGAGTCTTTTTTTTTTTTTTGGCACATACTCTCTTTCGTGCCACTTCAGTGAACCAGTCGCGGGTAGTGGAATTTGCGCAATTTCTGTGGCACGTACGTTTCGTCCGCGGACAACTTCTTCAATGTGGTGGGTGGTGGGGCTTGTCCTAATTATGTGACACATACCCGAGCTAGGGGTTTCCTGCCCACGGACACCCGTAGCGCCTCGGCAGATACAGCTTCACCGTGAAAATAATCGTGGCTATTCTTTCATAACGAAACATACTTTACTGGACTTACTATAAATACTTAAATGTGCACTTTGCCCGAACGATTGAAACCTACACAACCGGTCATACCTCGCGTTCAAATGTTTACTTTGCCACTGCTCTGAGCTTTGCTGTGTGCACGTGTGCACGTGTGCATGCATGTGGGCATTTCGTTTATACAGACTGTGTGCAACAGTATAACGCAAGCATTAACAGGGAGTGCGCTGTTCTAGCACCACATAACCACGTAAGCGGCACAAATTGCATACGAACCGATTCACCTAACATGATGACATCAATTTATTCTAAAAAAAAAATGGCATAAAAAATCTCTTCACCCTCTGATACCCTCCTCTTCCTCCCTCTCACCCTATGCGTCCGAACTCGTACAATAGAAATTCGATGTGTATCTTCCACGTGCTCCAAGAAATATAACCAACTCTTGTTACAAGCGTACGTACACCGATAAGAATTGCTACGAGAAAGAGAGGGAGAGATGAAGGGTAAAAGAAAGGCAGGAAAGTTAACAAGGGCTGATCCTGGTAGTCTACCCTGCACTGGGCAAGGGGAATAATAGTTAAGGAGGAGGAGAGAAAAGTCACTGTTGACACCGTCGTAACAACAATACGACATATTTTATTTAGCCACCCATGTCAGGCAAAACTAAAGAATAATATAGAAACGAGCGAGTTGGTTCATCCTCATCATGCGTAAACTGCAGCGCGCACGGGAAAGAGCTTTGTAAAGAAATCGTCACGAAGAGCCCCAACTATATGAGCAATATTTTTCCTCGTCTGAACTCCCGCTGCACAGTGTCACGAAGCGCAGTGCCTCTGCCATCTACGTTCCCTACCGAGAAGCTTGGATCAATATAACTTTGATCGCTCCCGTGTGGTGGCTCCCGTTCTCTTGCAATCGCATAGCGCGGAAAAAACGAAGCACCCGAAGCTTCCCGTTTGTGTTGCACTCCACTCTGCTTCACCGGAGTAGCTTCAATGATTCCTTCTTGAAAGCGTCATGATATTACCACGCGGTCGTCACGGTGAAGAGTACGTACTCAAGCAGGTGAACATGAAACACTTTATTGAGCGAACTTGTGACTAAGTAGGAAGTCACGCACTCAGTGCAACGATAGCGACGAGCACAATTCGTCCGTACTCGATACTTTGATGGTCCGTGAAACGCGTCGGCTTTTATACACGCCTGATTGAACCTTCCAGCGTTATCGTCAGTTCTCGTGTTAGATTCTGAATAAAGTCGGGCATATCCGCGACGCGCGCGTAATCTTAATAGAGCAGTCTGAAACAACCGCGAAGCTTCCCAAACACTGCTGCACGGCTTGCGACAAGCGTTGGTTACACGTGTATCAGGACAGTCACATAAAATACAAAAAAGCATCGCGCGTGGCAATGCAGATATATATCGAAACTGCCGCTTATTCTACGCCCATTTAGAAAGCCAAGCTGCTACGACATTTGTAGATATGAATATGAGTGCCAAGATTCTTTTTTAAGTAAATGCACTATAAGACAGTAAGAAAAAAGAAAAAAAAAACCTTCAGTGGCACGAAAAAAGAGAAAATATTCCCACGAGTTGCAGGATTTGTTTGCTGGCCATACCTTGCCTTAGCTACTTCGTATAAACGAGCCAGCCGGAAGGATCAGGATGAGCTTAGGTGGCGCCACCTGTGAATGGCTTCGCAAGAGTAACGAGGCGTGCTCTTGTTGCGGTGGCGCATGGTGGCGCCTGGGAAGTGGATTGCGTGACCAAATAGGGGCTGTGGCATTTCTTTAAAATTATCTGTGGCGATCAGTTGAAATTAGGTACACAATCAACCCCTAGTACGTCCGAGAAAACAATTCGTGATGAAAACTGAAAGGCAGTAGTCTAATAGAGTAAAGTTTTTAAACGTGACGAGCGCTTTTATACTAATGAAATAGCGGCAAGAAAGGTACTTGATGTTAACGTCTTTTCCTTTTCACTTTCATAAAGACCTTCGATGCAATACGTTTCATTGCGTTTTACCAGTTATCGATATTCTTGGCCGTGTACTAAAATCATGGCAGTTTTTTAAATGAATGTTTTGACACCAAATACCTAATGTCATGAAAGAAATACCATGTAATTTGCGATTACTGAATACGAAGATACACAAGCCGAGAAGCTGCAAGAGTGTTCAAACGACATGATTTAAATTCTAATGCCGTTTCACGCGTTCATCATCTACATTTTAATTTTTTTTGTACAATTTTTCCGCTGTAAACGAATACTGACACAGAAAGTTTAAATCTTGTTTTTTCTTTTTGGAATAAGTAGCTAACGACCCACTTAACACGGCTAGAATCCTCGCTTGCGCGAGAGGTCAGTGGTTAATTATTTGTAGACGTTATTTGGAAACAGCGTTGGTCTCCATGAGTGGCACGTTTTGCCACACCTTGGTTAATGATAGAATCATAAATAATTCGTACGCGTTATCTGACGATTCCCCAGTAGGGAGTTCATGCTACAATTTTTTATGGTCTTTATCTACTTTGAATAGCTGCGAATTCGTAAATACCGGTGTTACAGCGCACATACTTGTCATAGGTAGATGGCGACTGCATCGACATTTATGCTGCTCTCCTACAATCATGCCTTTGAAATAGAACCGTCGACAAACAAACCCGCCCGTCCTAGTGTTGCCCTCGAACGCGAATATGATTCGTTGATGAGTGTTTTGTATTGACTTAAAATGACGTCATCCAGTAACTGCATCTTTGTAATTTCACGTTCCGCAAACGAACTGTACATTTAGCAGAAAGACGCCTCTGGCTTTATAGGTTGTCAGGAAGCTATATGTGCCTTCCTGAGGCAACGAACCGGCTCATTACGCGTTATAACTAGTAATGCGACACTGCCTTCCGGTGCCTTGAAGCGTAGCTGGCATTCAAAAAGATCTCAATCGGCAGAGAGCAGAGGAGCATCCGAGAAAGGAAAGACAAAACTAAGCAATCGCTCCTAAAAAACACGAAGACGTCAAGAATAATGTCGCACCGAGGCAGGGGAAAAAAGTTCCGACTTTAATGAGGCGACACCATAGTGCCAACGATGATTGGGTCAGAGCGAGGGTACCTCTTAATTGGACCACTTTTGACGCTGAGAGCGAATAAAAAAAGAGTTTAGCAGGCGCTGATTGCGCTGCTTTTTTGGGCCGCAGATTCGCGGCGCGTTTTGCTAACCAGGAATAAAACCAGAGCTTGTCGGCCGTGTCAATTTGCCACCTTCTTTCAGATAGAACGAAGGAAGCATAAGACAAAGAAGGGAGTGTAAGGAGTTCAGGAAATGATTTTGCTCGCTTTACGTGCCGCTGATTTCTTCAGAATGCAAATAATCCTCGGGTTTTGTTCTTTCTTTAAAAAAGAAAAAAAAAGAAACTTTTCGCGTATCGCTGTAGGTTTGCTCCTCGTTTCTTCTTTATCTTGTGCCTTAGATTTCTGTTCGAATAAAGGCGCAAAATGGGTTACTTCGATGTCTTAATTACGCAGATTTGAGCGTCGGAACCATTTACTTGAAAAATAGCCGATTGTCACATATTTTTTTAAAATTTGTTCGAAGTCTACGTAATTGATGTCAGTTCACGACGCAACACAGCTATTGAAGACTGATGCGAGAATGCTAGGATGTTTAGTTTCAGGCAAGTACACTCCATGCGTACTAATGTGATGAATGCCGGAATTTGCGATTTATCGGCCTTAAATCGCATATTTCATTCTTATTACTTACTAAATGAGTTCGTGTGAACTTTAATCGAATTAAGTTTTGCGAGTGATGCATTGTTGAGAATAAGGGCGTCTAGAGTTTAAAAAGGTCCACTTGCCCACATCTTGAAGGACTCAAATTAGACTCGTCAACGTTCCTTACTGTGGGTATCTTCCCAGGCTTAGATTTTTTGTTCTTACGGTACATATTCGACATTTTTGGATATAGTCTCTGAACAGGTATATTGATTGTTAGCCTCGATTATCCAACTAAATATTTAGTGTACCCTGACAGTGCCTTCTTCCCTCTTCTTTCTTTCTTTTAATCCCTTCATCCCTTCCCCCCAGCGTAGGGTAGCAAACCGGACGCGCGTCCGGTTAACCTCCCTGCCTTTCCTTCATTTCCTTCCTCCTCCTCCTCCTAGTGTTGCTACGTGGCCGAACTATGCGCTTATGTGATCTTTTAAGGCTTAACTGAGACTCATACCAGCAGACTTTGAATGCAATTTTATGTAGTTATTCTTTTTCATGTCTGCACTTTTCCCTAGATTCTATTTTTCTGCGAAAAAGTAGCCTGCACTGTGTCAAACCGTTAACGCCTCCTGTTGTTTATTTGCACGTTCCGGCCTGGGTCAAGGAACCGAGAAAGAAGACCGCGAGAGTTGAGAGGTGGGAACACTCTGAACTGAAGGCAAAGCGCTTACAAGTTCAGCTCAAATAAAAAGTATATTTTACCTTGTACCTTTATGACGGAGTTGAGTGCGATCGCAGTGTTTTAAACGCATCGTTTAAACACCTCCTAAGCAAGATATATTTAAAGAAATGACTTGGGCATGATGAACAGGACAAAGTTGAGGATATTACCAAAAAATATAAATGCTACGATGACATGAATGTGATGTTCTACAGATTGCAAATGAGCGGCTCCAAAAAAAAATTACACCATCTCCCGCTAAAGGGGACCATGAGGCGATGCGAAGCCGGAGCACTTGCACGATCGCGTTCCGTTGGCGTTCGTTGGGCATGCTACCGACCTCGCGTCGTGGAACGCGAAGAGGGACGCTACGCGCGTCGTATCTTCCATCTAGCCTGGCCGTTAATTCTCACAGGGCGAGCGGGGAACGCGGTCGACAGGCGGGCGAGAGGGGGGCAGCGTAGGAGAGGAGAGAGAAGGGGAGGGAACGCGCATGCGCTCGAGCTCATCGCGGCGTTGCGCAGGAGAGAATTTCGGCATGTCTAGCCCGCGTTTCAGAGGAAGAGTGGAAAGGGGGAGGGAAGAGGGGAAGTGGAGAGGGGTATGGGAGAGGTGGAGGGGAGAGGGGGAGGGAAGAGGGGAAGTGGAAAGGGGCTGTGGAGAGGGGGTGTGTGGAGAGGGTATGCGCATGCGCAGTAAGGGCGGTCACGCCGCACACCACCACCACCGGATTGAGCTCCGCCTTAAGATACTTCGCATCTAATAAGGTAATTGATTCGGTTACGGGTGATCCGATGTGCTCCATGGCATGTTCTTGGCCACACACTACATTGTCACTTTTGCTATTGAGGGTTTGTTTCGAAAGGTAGCTTATTTTTTTTCAGACTTATTGAAACATCAGTGCTTTGCTTCGGAAGAATATGTAGTGAAATCATCCTCCAAAACACCCTTCTACCATGCCTGCCTCCTCCGTCCTGTTTTTATGTCATAGACTTGTTTCGTCGCACCTAATTAATCGAATCACCGCCATCACCGTTCCCCTCGTACGTGTAGTTACGTCTCTACTTTGCGCTGGCAGCGCCAGCTAGGGTAATAATTTATTCGACGTTCGAGTACGTGATCTTCGGGTATTCGCCTAATCAATCCCATTAGCGGGCCGTCATGGCCCGCGCGCAGATTGGGAAGAGCGGAAGAAAATCCCAAGAAAGGCGCTGCGAGAAATGGACGGGAAAAGATAGAAGGAGAGAGAGAGAGAAAGAAAAGAGAGTGAGAGAGCGTGCCTCCTAGACCGATACACCTGGACTTGTTACGCCCACTTAGGGGCCAGGGAGGAAAACAAAGAAAACCGCGAAAATTGCCCACGTCCCAAATTGATCGGCTCTGGTTTCGCGCGCCGAGGGTTGCCTCGCGCCTCTGCGATTGATCACCGCTGATCACGGAAGCATCTTCGAGTCCCGCTTTCGCTTTTCTCCCAGCTGGCTCCGCGTCCGCCCCTCTCTTTTGCCGCCCACTTGAAACGCATTACTCTCGATACGCTCTCGTATTATAGCCCCTATACTCCACCGCGTTTTGTTTTCCTTCTTTTTTTCCTTTTCGACATCAACACTTAGTTCTGTTCCCCTTTTATCTCGCGTGGATTTAGAGCAAAGGCGTCAAAGTTTTGCTTTCTTCCGTTAGTGGAGATGGAGGTTCCGTTGTAAATCAGGCGGCAAAGTGAGCCATCGATCGCGTAGGCTTGCGCGTGAAACCTGAAGCCCGAAATACATAAATAAAGAGAGGTTATCGCGTTATCCCGTAACCGGGACTACAGAAAGAAGTACGAAATGCTCGTTGGTAGGGGCAATGATGTAAATACGGGCGTTTTAGCACCCCCTTGCTCGAAGCATCAGGAGCGCTCATAAACGAGTGTCGTTCAGTTGACATTGTTGGGTCTACCGCAGCCTCGGTGCATCTTTTACTTTTCATCCTCGAGCCTCACGCTCTCAAACCCTCACGAAGTTTGAACTATGGCTGCTTCCCGGATAACCACTTTCGTAGACGGGCCTGCGCATGTAGGCTGAAAGCAGACCCGAGTTCCCTCAGCGAAGCGCGGCAAGTCGCCGTTAGCGCTTTTGATCGAGTGAGCTATTTGTATGAAGCCGGAAGTGATGGCAACTGTTGTGTTATGGGTTCTTCAACAAATTTTCGCTCGTCGAAGAATGATATGACGCGAGGTGATAGAACGTTCTTCCTTTCTTCACCTCTGGACGAGAATTGTCTTGTTTCGTGTAGACGGGAGCGTTTTTCCTGTGGCGTTGCGTATACGTTAATTTTTTTTTTACTTTACTGTACCCCACACACTTGTAAGCAGATAATCGTCGACTAGCATCATAACAGGTCGATTTCTTCAGCTTCTAACTATTTCCCGTCGCATCTCAGTTTAAGCGGCCCAACACGCCGACACCAATAATAGGACCGCTACACAGTGCGAGATAATGCCAGAGAGCAAAAATAACCGAAAGAAAAACAATTAACTCCAAGAATTGTTCATACGCTTTGTTATATATATATATATATATATATATATATATATATATATATATATATATATATATATATATATATATATATATATATATATATATATATATATATATATATATATATATATATGAGAGTTGGCACTTCAAGAAAACCTCATTTATTACGTCGGCGTTTCGGTCAGAGCCTGACCTTTCTATTTATCGCGTTATATATATATATATAATGATGGTACACGGTGTTTTATGGCGCAAGGGCCATTGATGGCCAAAGATCTCCATCATGCGCTTTGTCCAGAGAGAGAAAGAAAACTTGAAATGTATGCACGTAATTCTTGGGCCTGATAATAACTGTTGGGGTTTAACGTCCCAAAACCACGCTATGATTATGAGGGACGCCGTAGTGGAGGACTCCGGAAATTTCGACCACGGGGGTTCTTTAACGTGCAGCTATATCTAAGTACATGGGCCTCAAGCATTTTCGCCTCCATCGAAAATGCGGCCGCCAGGGCCGGGATTCGATCCCGCGACCTTTGGGTCACTAGTCGAGTAGAATAACCGCTAGACCACTGCGGCGGGTCTTCAGCTTCAGAAGTATGGAAAACTTAGAGTGGTTTTAATGACTTACATCGAGGAAACATGCCGTGATGTATATGCGCCCACGCAATTACAGGGCTGGGCAAAGATACTTTAAAATTGTATCGCGATACGATACAAGATACTCAGGCAAGAAGTATTGGAGATACAGATACAAGATACTGCCGCAACAACTGTATTCGATATGATACTCGGGAATTGTATCTTAAGATACTTCGATACATTCTCAAATTTGTATATTGTAGATCCATATAATGTAGCAGCAAACGCCTATGCACGAAAATGTCTGCTTGAAAATTTCTTAACTGTGACCTATTTCGTTTTATTTCAATGAAATGTCTGTTGGTATCTCAAAAGTTTTGCCCTTCTTGCTCAAAAGTACATTACTTTACTTCTCCAAAACAACTTATTGCGGTTTGTTTTAGCTTCTTCACAGGACAACTCTTTATACACTTCGCTGACAGTGGTTCTTGCTTGTCATTTTTGCAATTGGTGGGAGTCGCTGCTCAGCTTGCCGACCAGCTAGCGGGTTGCCATATCATCACAATGACGTCAATAAGAAGCCTTCGCACGACGGCGCAAATACCGGTGTGGACTTTTACCTTGTCCGTAAAAGACAGTTTGCACAATACTGTATATCCGGACAGGTGTACATCAGCAACAACGCTGGTAGCAACATATTTTAGGGGGAGGGGGGCATGGTGTATTCTAGGGGTTTGAGACCTTTCGCTAGCGGCCCGGCTCGCACACATGACCGTCTTCGATGCGTGTCATAATTTTCATGTTAACTCCTGTTATTTATATTCGTCACAAAGTCGCATCGGAAGATACCAATTTCGGGGTAGATCAAGCTAGCGAAAAGGCTGCCAGCGCCCCATGAGCATGGCACGTAAGTCATGCTGTACATGACATGCGTGTCATTATTTTCATGTTAACTCGTGTGTTATTTATGGTCGTCACGCAGTCACGTCACACAACACCAATTTCGGGGTAGATCAAGCTAGCGAAACGGCCGCCAGCGCACCATAAGCGTGGCACGTAAGTCATGCTGTACATGGCATGCGTGTCATGATTTTCATGTTGACTCGTGTTTTTATGTTCGTCACACAGTCAGGTCGCGCAATACCGATTTCGGGGTAGATCAAGCTAGCGAAACGGCCGCCAGCGCCCCATGGGCGCGGCACGTAAGTCATGCTGTACATGACATGCGTGTCATGATTTTCGCGTCAACTCGCGTGTTATTTATGTTCGTCACAGAGTCACGTCACGCAATACCAATTTCGGGGTAGATCAATCTAGCGAAACGGCCGCCAGCGCACCATGACCGTGGCACGTAAGTCATGCTGTACATGACATGCGTGTCATGCTTTTCATGTTATGACTTGTCATTCATGTTCCTCATACAGTCATGCTACGCCATACCAATTTTGGTGTACATTCGATTAACCAAGCGACCAGGGGAACACAAAGTCGTAGGCGGCTAGATAGATAGATAGATAGATAGATAGATAGATAGATAGATAGATAGATAGATAGATAGATAGATAGATAGATAGATAGACAGATAGATAGATAGATAGATAGATAGATAGATAGATAGATAGATAGATAGATAGATAGATAGATAGATAGATAGATAGATAGATAGATAGATAGATAGATAGATAGATAGATAGATAGATAGATAGATAGATAGATAGATAGATAGATAGATAGATAGATAGATAGATAGATAGATAGATAGATAGATAGATAGATAGATAGATAGATAGATAGATAGATAGATAGATAGATAGATAGATACGCTCAAAGTCGCAGAAGTTCGCTAAGAAATGCTTCGCATTTAAAAAAATCCAGAAAACAAAAGGTACGTGGGCTCGGCGTACACGTCCGTGCGCTTGTCTTGCTCATATTCTGCCCTCGCTGGATGACTCTGGCGTAAACATAAAATAACGTCACTGCCCTTAGACTTATTCAGATGGCTTAGTGGCACCAGTACGAGCTTGAGAAGCGGAGCTTGGCCAGCGATTATTGTTTCGCACGGTTGTGTTGCGAAAGAAGTATCTTGTATCTTAAGATACACGATACATTATCGAATGTATCGGAAATACAGATACAGGAACTCGTCTTTCGAGACGTATCGCGATACAGATACAAGATACCAATAGAGTATCTAAGATAGTATCTAAGATACATGTATCTTCGATACTGCCCAGAACTGCCACGTATAAGTAATATTTTCTGACCGACATCCAAATGCACGAAGTAGAAAATAGACGGAAGAATACACGATAACTACTATGTGAAAAAGTACTACACGTTTCTTTTCATCAACGCAAAGAGACTTAGACGGAACAGGGAATGAACTTGCTCACATTTACTGTGTTGCAACTCATTACACGAATTATCTCAAAACAACTTCGACATTTGTACTTTTCTACGTTCTCTAAGTGTACGAATACTCCGTTTTATCGTTTAACGGTTAAAATTTCAATGGACGTATCTCGACTCTAAAGCTATCTAGTTTGACTGTGTGTGGGTTGAACCCCACACACAGTCGCTAGTTCCTGCTTGTATGAACCATTGGCTTGAGAAACACACTATAGCCGCCATCTATACATATAACGCAATACCCTGGCCCATAATTCATCTGAAATCAAGAATAGTGTTTTTCTAATCTTCTTTTAATTTCTTCTTCCCCGGCTTCCGATTCCGGTCAGGCATATCGGAACGACGAGCGGTGCGTACCCCCCGGGGTATATATATAAAAAAAAACATTCCCGAGCACTTACCTCATTTTTACGCATACTGGGGGTAATGGTTATCTGCGCATGTTTTATTATTTCTCTTTTCGTCGGAGCAACTACGCGTATCAGTTTAATGCCCCGCGAGCGGCAGCCGTTCCCGCAGCGCCGCGCACATTTTAGAAACCTTGAAGCGGCCATCGCCGCTCGCCCATAATGACTTTCAACTTCAAGATGATAACGCAAATCGGCGTTGTTTCTCAGAGCGTGCACCTTGCTTCGATGCGAGGGTAATGGTGAATCAGGGCTTGCTTGGAGCGGCTTTCGCGATTCCGGTAATGGTGGGCTGGAGTTCATCTAGTTAACATCGCGCCAGATACTCGCGCATGTGCGTATAGAAGCTTCTACAAGGCGTGTGTGTTCGACGGCAGCCGGCGCCCACTTCCCCTAATGCAATTTTTTTTTCTTTTTGTATTACCACCAGTTTACCATCACCTCCGACTGCGCATTTCGTGCGCCGCTACGCTGACCAGTTTACGCACTAACCGACGGTGTGTTTGCCGGCGTGTTGTTAAACACGAGCCTTTCTCTTACAGCACTGCTCGTCTTCTGGAATGTACACAGCGATCAGCAAAGATGAGAGGGCGCGGGGAATGTGTTACGCGTATTAACGCTTCGTTTCGGTGATTTTAAGCCGGATTTCTCTCATTTGGCCCCGAAACGTCTTGAAGTAACCGGAACAATTTGAAAAGGCGTGAAAACGCCTTGCCATTCACTCTTTAGGTTACATACTGTAGGCCACACCAACCATCAAAGCAGCTCGTGGTGGTTTACCTTCTGTAAGCTACGCTGCGCGCAAACAGCTTAAGGTATAATTAATGCAATTTACACATGTCACGTGGCGATAATGAATCACCCTTATGCTCGTTATCACGAGCATAAGGTAAATCGGAAGGTCACAGTTTATAAATGCAGATATTCGACAGCTGCCTTCATCTTACCCACGTATAGCCTACATTCTTTCGCTTTATTCAATTTCTACCGTTACATCGTTATATCTCTATTCATCCTGATACCGCTTCACCAATATAATATAGTGTGGATTACGAAGCACTTGTTGCTGGTTGTTCCACATAGGCTTAGTGCATAAGAACTGGATTGTTCAGCGAAGTCGCTTACTCTTTTCCCATGAAGGCTGTTGAAGAGAGCCTGGCAATACTATATTTACTTATTATGACGTGATAGTCAACCGGACGCCGCAACATTTGTACAGGTTTTTTAATGCAATGTTGAAAGCTAATTCTTGGAGGCTTTCTTGCAATAGCTTTTAGCTTTCATATGACGCGGTGTAAGCGATGGTTGCATAACTGTGAAGTATCTAGGTGAGTATCTTTGACTTTCCCCTGTTTTTTTTTTGTTTTTCTTGGTAACCGCTAAACATAAGCCTAGATTGAAGCTAAGCTTAATTAAAACAGCTTACCCATATTGTTTGCACATATAATGTGACAGGCGTTCTCACTTTTGGCAAATTCATTGCTCTCACCAGAAACGTGAAGAACGTTCCTGGAAGTACAGCACCAGAGTGTACAGACGTAAGCATCAAATGCTGCTGTTTTTCGTGAAATACGGCAACAATTTCTGCGCAAGCGCTGCAGCGCAAGCAGGCTGTCGAACCCACTGTCAGTCACGAGCACTTCTCTCGTGTCCACATTTCATTCTGTCTTTCTGGGTCAAGCATAAACGCCTCCCCAAACCATCACAACCACTCCTGCCACAACCGCAGCCATTCACAGGATCTCAGTTCACACGGCTAAATGTATTCGTAGTGAGTTCAGCCGATGCGAAAAAAGGGCATGAAGGGTAAATAAAAGAGCAAGAAAAGAATAGGAGCCACCTCGAAGGAGGCTCGAGTTTCCGGCCACCAACATCGACGCCTTTCATGTAGCCGCTGTTATCGTTTGGTTCTCTGGCTTGTTCTCTTCCTGGACTTCTCACCAGCCGCTTCCATGCACGTTTTCATCCTGTATACGTTGGCAGACCACGCGTCTTTTTTTTTTTCTTCTTGCTAGATTTTTTTCCCTCGTTCTAACGCAAGAAAATCCTTCCGCGTAACACGAAGCTAACGCACACAAATCTGTGTCCAACGTAGAGCGTGAACTGGAACGAAAGTTGAAGCGGCGATCAAACAAGCTTTTCGGCGAGATCTCTTCCCTTCACTCGACGGCTTCCTGCGCTGCGGGCTTTGCCTCCATGCCTTGACCTGTATACCCGCGTAGCTGCCCTCTCAAGCGGCACGCCACGCTCCTTCTCTCGCCGTATTTCGTTACGTTGTACTTTTTTTTTGCTGTTCTTGGTGTAGTGCAAGCTGTGATGAAAGGCGACTCCAGAATCAGGGCTTCCACGAGACGGTGGCTTCGCGTATGGCATCTTTAGCTTCCTCTCCGGAGGAATGTGTAAAGAAGGAGCCATTTTCCAGGCATGGTGGAGGTCCGGCAGCGAGTTTCTAGACGATGCTAAGGTTGTTCTCGAGGAAACTTTAGAAATAAGAAAAGAAACCGCTTTTATGGTCCGGGAAAAAAAAAAAAGACAAAACTATATAGAGCCAAAGAAGCGGGACTCCGAAGGCGCGGGTTTAGACACCGTTTGACGTGACCTGATTGCCCGAGCCAAGCGGGATTCGGCCTGAGTAGAAACAGCGAGCCCTTTTTCCTCTGCGGTTGTCGATGCGAAGGCAGCGGTGGCATTTGTTGGGAGTATAGTACGTATATATACCACACCGAACAACCAGCCGCCGGCATTCGAGAAAGGGATCTTGCGTTTGCCGCTTGGAGTGTAACGCTGTCCGCGGTGTCTCTTCAGCAAGCAAACATGAAGACGACGAAAAAGTCTGTCGAACGCTAGCCTCGGCTGCAAGTTAATGTGAGCGAAAAAAAGTCGACCTAGCCGAACACCCGTCAAATGTCCGAGGAGAAACTCGGGTATGATTGTAAAGACAGAGGCTTCGCGTCCTTAAGTCTTACCAACTTTTTTTTCTTTTTATTTCCTTTTCTTTCTGTTAAAAAAAGAGAAAACATCCTTCTGTGTCATCTGTAACTAATATCTGTATACAGGGTGGGTATTGCTTTAGTTTCATGTAATGTTTTATTGAGTGTATATTCTTCCATCCTGGCGAATACCATACCTTCAGTTTCTCTTAGAAAGTTTCTTTCAGAGAACTTCTGAGAACGCTGAGAATTGTTGTCAAACAATATTATCGCTTCCTATATTTTTCAGATGTAGCGTTTATCAAATCTTTATTTCCACCATGTAGCTTGCAGATGGAGGACAACGGAAGAAAAGCTGCCTATTCGCGGCGAGATCGACCTATAGGTGGCAGCACCGTCACCCCAATAGTGTAGATACTGGTTTCGTGTGGTGTGTGTAGAAGTGCACGGGGCTTCTGTTTTCACATCGTGATTTTGTGTTCCGTACCCGCAGAAAACTCTTCGTTATCGATGGTGAGGTTTTGTTCGGTGCCACAATGCCGCACATACTACACAGAGCGAGGGATAAGCTTCCATTTCTATCCCACCGACGCGGAACTATAGCGGAACGTCGCCGACTGTGGCTCGTTAGGCTTCGTAGCGGCTGGACGCCTTCCAAATACGCGATGGTGTGCAGCAAGCACTTCGACGACGGTGCATTCTAGCGTTCGCGAACGAGAACGGATGGTGAGTATTCAGCGATAACTTCGCTAATGTGTGCATTTATATGCTTGTTGCTGCTGTGCACTACGAGCGTGAAGACGGTTGTAGTAAGCGAATGCTCGGGGAAGCTTCCATGTGCTTTGATTTTCATACACTTCCGCAGGAAAATTAAGCGAGAATCAATCGAGAAAGAAGAAAATTAATTCATGGAATTTATTCTGTGTCATTCATGTACCGTCTGCGCTGTGAATGCAAAGTTTGTTCGCGCTTGGCTATGAGTCTGTTTAAACGAGAGTCCCCGAGCCCTTTTGCAGTTCGCGCATGTTCCATTGTGTTTACACGGCCGCGAGAACAGTTCTCAGTGTTCCGCAGGGCAAGTACGTGCACCGAAACGTGGCAAGTGTGTATGCATGATCTGGTGCATAGTAAAGGGTATCGTTTTATGAGCCCTCACTCGCCACGTAAGCGATGAAAATGCGCGAGGGAGTTTATCGCCACTGCTGATCCTGATGAACATATTTTTCTCGCTCGCTCTCTTTTTTTTAAGGCTTTTCGCGGAAGAGATTGAGGCCTGACGCACTTCCGACACTGAACTTGCCAAAGCGCAAATTTGACAGGCATAAGCTACCTCGCAAGTACACGGGCGTCTTTGTATACATTTCGCCACAAGTTATAATTGCGCAAGGCAACTCAGTTTTGCGATTTCCGTGTCATTCCATTTTCTGTTCTGTTTAGGGGACAATTTAAGTACCGAAGTGTCAGACGTGACTTGACAGAAATATTTCTCTGCAGTGGGACCAGGACCGTACGCAACTACAGCTCGTCGCGTAACCTATAAACGACAGTCCCGAAGTTATACACCTAACCACAACGCGCAAGTGCATGAGAGCCTTTTTTTTTAACCACCGAGCCGCTAAAAGGCTATATTCACATGAGATTTAATACTTCTCATCTTTAGGACAACGCTAAGTGCACTTTTTAATGCGCTTGAACCACAGAGCGGCACCTACACTGATATGGCTCTCGTGAACGGACGGTATGACGACCACACACAGCACTCTCGACAAGTGCACTCACTGATATTATTACAGTACATATAGAGCCGATAAAGGCCAAATGCTTCTTTACATCGTGTTAGGCATACGTACGAGCGGTTAAAGTTGCACCAACGCAACGGAACAAACCGCATTTTGAGGCCCTGCATGACGTACGCGCACATGCAAACACAACGCGGCTAGCAGACGACGCATGGAGCAATCCACACTAGGCGCGCTTCAGCCAGTAGCCGCCAGGCGGCGACTCCGCTCGATCTCGCGGCCAATAGGCGGCTTGACTAGTCCGCAGCCCGTAATGTATGGCATGTGGCGAACACCAAAGACAACAGTCAATTAACAAGTGAAAACATATGATTAGGGCAGAATAAAAGTAATACACAACAGCCTAAAAAAAGCATAGGAGAAAATACAACGCCAGGATAAACGAAATTATTTTCTTCTAGAAAGAGCCTCGTCCTAAGAAACTAAAACAGCAAACTGAAGTGTGTATAACGCGACAAGTAGTTAAGTATGTAGCATGTGAGCAGCCTGTTTTTAGAGCGAAAGTTGTTATGAGATCACAACAGCTGATTTTGGTGGTAAAGCATGGCATAGCCACGCGTAGTGTAGTATGGGAAGAGGGGTGGAAACGGGAAGTGAGCATGAGGAAGAAAAATTACACCATTTCCCGCTAAAGGGGACCGTGAGGCGATGCGAAGCCGGAGCACTTGCACGATCGCGTTCCGTTGGCGTTCGTTGGGCGTGCTACCGACCTCGCGTCGTGGAACGCGAAGAGGGACGCTACGCGCGTCTTGTCTTCCATCTAGCCTGGACGTTAACTCTCACAGGGGGGCAGCGTAGGAGAGGAGAGAGAAGGGGAGGGGACGCGCATGCTCTGGTGCTCATCGTGGCGTTGCGCAGGAGAGAATTTCGGCATGTCTAGCCCGCGTTTCAGAGGAAGAGTGGAAAGGGGGAGAGGGGAAGTGGAGAGGGGTAAGGGGGAGGGGAAGTCGAGAGTGGGAGGGGAGAGGGTGAGTGGAGAGGAGAAAGGGGAGAGGGGAGGAGGACAGGATGAATGGTGAGGGGGAGTGGAGAGGAGGTGTGCGGAGAGGGTATGCGCATGCGCAGTAAGTATGGTCACGCCGCACACCACCACCGGATTGAACTCAGCCATAAGATACTTCGCATCTAAATGTGTGTGGGTGAGGAGGAGGCAAAGGAGGAAGGAGAGGGCGCCACTGCATCACAAATGAAGGTTTCCTTTCCCGCCAAGGACGCAGAGCAGGTTAAACGTTGTGAACGCCAGACCGCGCTTGCCCGTGAACGTGAGCGTCTGTGAAGGGCAGGCGAATCACTGCCCCACGGCAAATCACTGCCCTACAGCGTTCACGTTGAGTGCAACTGCATGATTTCTTTTCTCTCCGCTCTTATTTCCATCTATTTTCCTCTTCTTCTTCCCTGTTGTGTAGGGTAGCAAACGAGATGTTTAGAATGCGGTTAACCACCATGCCTTTCCTCTTATATTTCCTCTCTCTCTCTGCAGAGATAAATATAGTGTGCGTAGTTCGAGCGATGTATACATGTTTCCTTTGTTGGAAAGGGGGGGGGGGGGTATTTGGGGAAGTGAGGAAGTGAAGGACGCAAAGTTTCGGTGTGACGAGCAACAACCATCGGCGAATGCACCGAAGGTATTTTCTACGTTTACCAAAGCAGCATTGGGGCAGTCGCTCTACCGACTATACCAACGGTAAGCTAGGTCCATTGTAATGCCTAGGGGAACAAGTGTATCCTCAGCTCGAGTAGTCAATATATTGGCCCTTTGCTTCTCTTCAGATCGCTTGATGCTATCGCGGTGGCGGGAGAGTCAGTGGGGCCATGTTTAATCCCCGGACACGGACACATTTTCCTTCAACTGCTGAGCTTCTTTAAAGAGATGCTTGGAGTCGAAGTTACCCGCCACGGTGGTCTAGTGGTTATGGTGCTCGACCGCTGACCCGAGGTTCGCGGGATCGAATCCCAGCCGCGGCGGCCGCATTTTCGATGGAGGCGAGAATGCTTGAGGCCCGTGTACTTAGTTTTAGGTGCACGTTAAAGGAGCCCAGCTTGTCGAAATTTCCGGAGCTTTTCACTACGGCGTCTCGCATAATCATATCGCGGTTTTGGGACCTTAAACCTCAACGATTAAATAATTGGAGTAGAAGTTTAAAGCTTGAGCTTAAGAGAGAACACTTTCAGACTTTGGTGACGACATAGCTTCTGCAGCTGCCTTGCGAAACTTCTCAAAAACACAGAACAACGATTATAACAGGTCGGCTTGCGTATTACCACATTACCAGTGTGTCTCTGCTCCATTATTTTTCTAACTCCTTTAGCTGCATGCTAGTGTAGCAATCCCGCACGCTGTAGTGAATGCACTGCATCTCCTCATTCTCTTCCCTCCTCTCTATTTCTGGTCTTTCTATCCCCCTTCCCCGATCCCCCAGTGTAGGGTAGCCAACCGGAGGTGTTTCTGGTTAACCTCCCTGCCTTCTCCTTTTTCCGTTTCCTTCTTTCCTTAGCTGTATGCTATAGTCTCATGGGATCTTAAAGTTTGCCCTTTGCAGAATCTTCTAACGCTAGACGTAGAAGCAAGTTGGTTCCCCAACCCCAGTGCAGGTTATCATACCGGATACTACCTTCTGGTTAACCTCCCTGTCTTCCTCTTCTCTCTCTCTTTCTCTCCGGTTAAGCTATATACACCATGTACAATGCGACTCACCCTGAAAAAAAAAATCACAAGAGTCCCTTATGGATTTGCCTAAGACGACTCGAAGGCCATCTTCTTTTCCTTCTGAGTTGATGTATTGAACCTCCCAGCCCCCTCCCAGAACTTCCTGCACCTAACGTGATTTTGCATTGCCTCCAGGATCGAAGGCATTGGAAGCTCTTTTCACCTCACCTTGTTTTGCACTGCCTCCGTGATCGGCCCACCTTTGACCAAGCGAAGATGTCATGTGATGACGTCATCATATGACGTCACGTTATGTAACGTCATATTATGATGCCTTCACCTGTTTTTGGCGACTTGTGTCGTCATATGGTAACGTTGTCGCGTGCTGATGATTTTTTGTATCACTCATGTTGACGCCGAGGGACGCCGACGGTCAAGTTTTACGTTTTATGAGGCATATAAGGCTTTCACCTTAATAGTGGGGCTTCCTTGTATATACCAGGCATTTCTTTTTTTTCCGCATTTATAAAACTACACTCATAGCTTGTCAGAGCTATGCGAAAGTATTGTGCGAAAGTATTGCGGAGGGGGGTCCTCTTCCATCTAAGCAAGGTGTCCGAGCGTGCGTGATCATGTGCACGTCACCACACCCCGAGG
>NC_051178.1:146590517-146761990 GCF_013339695.2 Rhipicephalus sanguineus | reverse complement strand
GAAAGAAAGAAAGAAAGAAAAAGAAAGAAGAAAAAAGAAAGAAAGAAAAAAGAAAGAAAAGAAAGAAAGAAAGAGAAAGAAAGAAAAGAAAGAAAGAAAGAAAAAAAGAAAGAAAGCACTAACGAAAAGAAAAAGAAACAAGAAAGAAAAAGAAAGGAAAGAAAGAAAGGATAAGAAAGGAAAAGAAAGAAAGAAAGAAAGAAAGAAAGAAAGAAAAGAAAACGTACTGTGCTGTATGCGCAGGGAACACGCACTGGGCCTCTTATGCATTCAACTTAGGGGGCTCGAAGGCGAAAGCCATTCAGTGTGGCTATTTCGCTGTGTACTTTATATCACGCGAACGAAACTTTTTAATTTTTTTTATACTAGCGTACGTCGCAAGGACGAAGTGAGCGCGCAGCTCGAGCCACGCTTGAAAAGTCACGCTATTTTTGTGCCACATGTCAGCTTGTCATTCAAGGTCATCATCGCATAAAACACATACCTGCTGCTTTCTTCGCCTTAGGAATGCCTGTAGGCGTCTCTTTCTCATCAGACAATACCACTGCACAAGCTTTATAATTTATCGCGAGAGCATTCGATATTTATTTCGACAGTACGATGCTGTTTTGCTCGAACGATAATTGGATTATACAGTATTTCATTATCCTTGCTGACGTGCGTCCTTCCAACAAATATCGTGAGTGACCGTGACTTCGCAGAATAATATGGCCGTAGAAGACCGTAAAGTGGCTTATTAGGATGCTTTCAAAGTTTTTTAAAAAAATTGAGAATTCGTTGCCGAAGCCATATGCAATAGATTACGTTTGTCACCGTAGATCGCTGCTCCGAATTAACGTCGTCTATACTTTGGACAGACTCACATAAGGAACAGTGAAAAACAGCCCTTGCGCAGCTGGCTCAGTCAAAATTTGATGTAACTGGACCGTATTTTACAGCTAATGGCAATGGATTCATGAATATTTTTATTACTTCTGTAGTAACAGGGCTTTATTTACCTTACATCGTCCCTGAAATATTTCCACCGCGGCAAAGGTCAAATCTACAATCATGCGTTCAGCATCGTGCTCTATTCACACTGAGCAACGTCGGTGGGAGCCTTCCCAACTCGCGTCAGTATACTTTTCAGCTCAATATAAATGAGCCCAGAGCCCTTCGATTGCAATGAATTCGAAAGAACTCGAACAAATTCGTCGTCGTATAGCCGATCTGTCATTGACACTGTGTCCGACAGCTGTCGCGTGTAAGCCTCGGCGAAATGTTATCGGGACGCGCGACGCACTCGCTTCCCTCGCCGTTTCCGCACTGTGACAGCTCTTTAACTAAGTCCCGCAGCCGCAGCCCGGCGGTTTAAAGCGGCGGCTCGGAAGAGGGGCGAAATAAGAGGGCTTGACTCACAACAAAATGGCCCGACTCCTCAATTCATTTTGTTGGGCGGCCGCGTCCGCTGACTTTACCCTGCTCGGCTGCATCGCTAAGAGAGAGAGAGAGAGCGTGAGGAAGCGAAAGCTGCGATGCTTTATCACCGAGCGAGAACCGTTTAGGAAAAGCATTTGTCATGCCGCCCGGCGCACCCTTGAATTTAACGCAATTCTTGCTCGGACCCATCTCTTTCCTTCCTACCGAGATCGGTCCCTTTCTCTCTTCGCGCTCTGCATTCTCCGCGTGGCTTGTGTGCGTGTATTCCGATGAAGCCTGTTCCTCGAGATACGTCTCAGCGTCTCTGATCGAGATTAATTGTAATGAAGTAAGCGTACCCACTAAAGAAATAGACACAAGCAAACACGATTTTACGGCGCCGGTGACATGGCGATGGTTGCAAGCCGCCGCTCACTGTATACAGTCGCTGCAATTCGGTGCAGGCGAAGAACACGAGGATGATATAAAGTGGATGGCTTTGGTCGCACATTTTTACGTGTTAAGTCCGAGATAACTCTTCGCCCGGCTAATTAAAATTACCGTCCTCTTGAGATTAAAAGCAGTGTTTTGAGTAAACCTCATGAGATTGCAAGATTTCTTTATAGTTATCGAATAAATGTTACTAACATTGCGCTATTCGTCGTGATATAGACCATTACGCCTGGCATTGCCTTGCTGAACTCGAGGTTACGGGTTTCAGTCAGGCCATGGCAGCCGCATTCTAATTGTGGTGAAGAATCTCAGATGACCAAATATTCTGGATATTCATTAGATTTTACGTGCCAGTGGCCTATTAAAGAGACGATAATCCTCTTTTTATTCACCTGCTCTCTTCTTTTCTCGGGTACCTACTCTTTATCTGTGCTCTTGTTTCACTCTTTCTTTCCTCATTTACATTCGTCCGTGTGCATGGTAGCAAAGCGGAAGTTTATCTTCCTGTTAATCTTCCCGCCTTTCCTTCATTTGTATCTCTCTTTTTTACTCTTCTTTCATTCCCATCCTCCGGGCTTGCTAACACCAAGAGAAGGCATTACATCCCTGTCATGGGGAAAGACGATTGGATGACTTATTTGTCTTCTTGCACAGCGAATTTCGACAGCGCGTACCTCTTCCTACAAGGCAACGAACGTTGTTGCGCAACAGCTAATCGAACGTATATTTAGATTCATCTAGAGAAGCGTGTTACATAAGGGCATTCCGAGGGCACCGGGCGGCGCGGACAGTCGAAAGAAGACGCGGGCTGCTGCGATAAGTCGCAGAACCAGCGGGCGGGTCAATTAGACGGCTCAGTCAAGCAAAGCCCGCTTGAGCTCTTTTCAGGTGAGATTAGTGGATTTGGGAAGCGTTAAGTGCCGACACGGCGAAGGGGCAGCGGCATGGCTGCTGGCGTCGATACGGGATTCCTTTTCTGCAGTTGGAACTTAAGGTGGGAAACCCGCGAGCAAAACTCAGTAAGAAAGCGGGCAAAGGAAAAGAAAATGTATCCTTCTTGAATGTGCGTCCCATCGCGGCCCGTTTACAAGACGAGGGTCAATTTGTGTGGCGGATTTCGTGACACTCGTATAGTGTTAAGGAAGCCATATCGCGGCCCCTTTGTCGACCAGTACAAGGTTACTGTCAGCCATTGCCTCCTAAGCCATCCGCCGAAAGCTGGCCACATTGCCTCATATTTAAAAGCCACTTCGCTATCTTGAACAATTCATCTGCATTTATTTTCGGAAAAGTAAACAAGGGAAATCACGGCCGTTCGATAGCATGCTGAACTTTGCGTACTCGCGTGTGCAGTATATGTCCACTTCTTTTGCAAGTGTTTCGAGCTGGACATAGACTTTTGCATAGTAAGTTTGACGTAGCGCTAACATCATGAAAACAAAAACAAAAAAACTAGCTTTTTCAGACGCCGCAAGGCCTTACTCTTCCACGATGCTTCATTTACTGCATGAATATCAATTATTAATTAATAATGACTAACAATTAATTATCATCTTTCCGTTCGTACATCCATTCATCTTCCATACATCCGTCGACGGGGTTAACGTGCCACTGTTTAATTAGTTGCTCTTTTACGAAACACCCGCTATCACCCGGTAAACGAGAAAGATAGAAAGTCACAGTGAAGAATGCCCCGGCTAGGACGCGGCATCGTTGCAACTGTGCGGACATGCATACTGAATAGCGTGTACTACTAATATCCAAAAAATAAGTCGACACACACGCACGCACATACGAATACAGTTGGCTTCTCTGGCAGGCTTCTAGCGACGGACCATGCTGATGATAAACATGCCCCATGGCATCGCTTGCAAGCAAGTGCGACAAAATTTGCATGAATTATCATCGACAGGATATTCTTCTAATGATACACTGAGCAGCAGTAACGGCCGGTAGGTAACACTGCGCGTACAAAACTGCCGGTCGTATTCCTAACCAGGCGTGCTTCGGAGAAAGACAGCGACATGAGAAGCGGGCTTCAACAATCCTGCTTCTTGTTTATTTGAGTTTTTAAATCTAGCTCACGCATCTTCGTTACGTCCCCTTCTCTTTCTACCTTGTCCCCTGGCCGCAAAGAGCAGGCTCAGCAATTCTCATCTCGCATTCAGTGCTCGGCTTGATGGGCCGCCGCCGGAGCGCGCTCAGGTCTTCTCCGTCTCATGCCCGTCGCTCAACGGCGCACGGCGACGGAGCTAACGAGCTGAAACTCCTCGCGTCACAGCTACGCGGCTACGGCTGCGGCTGAGAGAGAAACGGAAACTGTGAGACGGCCGAACCGAGCGCTTAACTGCATGCTCGAGCCGTTGCCAGTCTTCTCTTCATTTCCCTAATTACCTGCGCCCCGCATTTCCATCGCCGTCTTCATTGCGAACTACCTGGGCATCGCTAAGGCGAGTCAAACCGGTTCAAGAAAAGTGATAAGAGGAAAGATAAAAGAGAGCGCTGGTCTTTTCTTTTCTGTTCTGTTTCGTTCTAGCTGGTTCTCTGTGGAGAGGCTGAGGTTTTTATTCCCTCGGCTACTCCCTTTCTCTAAGCTCTGCAGCACACACACAAACACACACACACACAGAAGCGAACACTAATTTGTACCAAGAAGCAATGAGGAAGACGCGAGACTGCGAGCGAGATGAGCAGAGAGTACAAAGAGACATGGGCTTAATCCCTAACGAGTGCACAGCGAGCCTTGGTATAAGCTGCGTCATGCTGCGCAGTGTGTGCGTAGCCGCAGTTGAGAAACGCGTGCGGCTACAGTTTGTTATTGTTCGTGAGAAAAGAGTCATGTGTCGGCTGCCACCGCATCTTCCAATCCCCTTACCCCAGTTTCTCGCTGGCCTTGTTTCGAAATGTAACATATAGATGAAAACAGGTGATAAAGATAGAGAGTGCGAAGTATGCAAAAATAATCCTGGCAATGTAAAGCTGAGAGCGCTTACGCAAACTCTGCAGCTTGCGAAATGAAAGCCGATTTGTTGCTCCGGCATGTAGCATACAGGCAGATGTATGTCTCACCGCTATCTCGCGATAGACGACGTGCAAAGTTTAAAACAATGAATACAATCGTTTCAGCAGGCGCTGAAAGGGGACGTTAAAATAAAGTAAGCAACAATCTTTGTCGCGTCCAACGTACCGAGGTTTGTATTTTTGGTGGCTCTACAAGCGAAAGTGGTCGTAGAAGTTTGTCTTCAGCTTTGGCTACGTGATGCCATAACGAAATTTCACCTAACCGAGCGGAAAACTGAGGCGAGCGAACGGGACATCGTCCACCGAAATGGCGAAATCGCATGCTTTTTTTCGTAATTGATGGCGCAATCGCGCGGGTTATTGCGTATTAAGTGTTCACGTCCACCGAAACGTGTCATACGGTTATACGTTCCAGAGGTGTTCTTACCATATGCTGTTGGCTGATAGAACCGAGCAGGTAACTTCAAAGGCTGTAGAAATAGCAAACGGGACAGTGTCTCCTTTCAGCCTAAAATGATTTCAACACTTCACTTCTGTCGCAAGCAACGGTTGACGCGCGAAGCGAATGTGATTGCTCGTTGCAGAGCGCAAGCACGGTAAAAGCTACAGCGCAAATCTAACTTGCCTTTCAGCAGTCCGTTGCATCGTATCTCTGCTCCCTTATTCCAATGGGTCCAGTCAAAATAGGGGGTAGCGGACACGCGCAAAAGAAAATGCTGGCCTGTATATTCTGTAAATCTTTATATCCCGGAGCAACGTTTAACGTCTTTGTAAGAATATACTTGCTTGCTTGCGCTCATCGTATAAGCGCGACACCGAAAAGGCGGGCACGGCGCAGATTTCTCAGCGAAAAAGATACAAAGTTCCTCTCTCGACATCTATCTTAGGCGATCGTCCCGAAGAAGCGGGAAAAAATTACAAAGAGAACACGAACGAGAAGAGGCCAATGACAGTCTAGAGGCCATCGACCCGTTTAATCTCTCGAAGTTCCATACATAAGGTTCAGGCTTACTAAACTGACTACATTCTTGGGTGTATTCAAAGAAAGCGTGTGCACTCCAAGTTGGATTTCGTAACTCTCCTACATGGGGCACGGCTGTTGCTTTCCTAGAGTCAGATTATGTCCGAAAATCTGCATTAACGAAGCGTATGACTGCATCGAAATAACGATGTCTGATGTGCGCATAATCTGTTGCTGGTGTAAGATGGACTGGTAGGCCAAATACGTGTGCCTTACGTCTGTGGCAATCCTCTAGAAGAAAAAAAAAGGTACAAAAAAGCAACGGCGTTCGCAGGAACGGGGCGATGATCTTTAAAGCGCGCCACACGCGCGCACGTGGCGCCATCTATGTGGCCACTAAGAAAGCATGCTGAAGTACATGGTGTATATAATGGTGTATCCAGAAGACGGACCGACCCGCGGGCGGCTGAGTCACGTGACAGTAAGAACGCGAGTGGCTCGTCCGCTTGCGCCATACACACGCGCACTCCGAAACGGGAGGAATAAAGCCCGGACCGATTGCAGTTCCAACCGCAAACGATGCTGCGCGCGCGTCTCGAAAGACAAACCACATGTTCGAGGAGCCGCCGGCGCACTCGGCTACCGAAAAAAGAAGGAAAAAAACCTGTCTTGTTGACACCCCACACCTCCGAGCACGCGGTCCGCAGGCAAGGAGGGAGACGGACGGTTCGTGAAAATGTTTTCAGCATTGTTGCGTGACGGCGAGGCCGCGGGCCAAAAGAGCGGTTTGGCCCGTCGTCTGGATGCACCATAAATAGCTCGCCGTTAGCAGGTTGAAAGACGGTGCTGTCGTGGCCTAACGTCTAACGCGGCGGGCTCCAAAGCGAGAGGTCGCCCGTTCGATTCCGCGCGTTGGAAAGTATTTCTGAATTATTTTTCTTTGTGGCTTTTCTACATATATACATACTTATACATATACGGTGAATGACGGCGATGGGGACGGACATTTTCCAGCCGAGACTGTCCATATAATTGCTATCGCAATAAAAGAAATCGATGTTTCGTCATCGCTCTATCGCAATACGGTATAAGTTGATAACCTTAGCTTGACCCCGAAATTTCTTTGCTCAGGCATAACTTGAACGAATTATTTTTTTCTGTGCATTCGTTCACGCTAAAGTACGCTTCAGGACATGAAATTACACAGTACATACCATACATAGTACATAGTCACCAGATGCACGTATAGCAGATCTGGGAAGGCGCTGGCTCAACAATTTGCAATTTTAAACTCTGTCACAGAAGAAGATTTCTTTGAAGCCTGGCTTCACGGCTCATTAGCCCAGAAAAACTTAGGAGCCCATCTGCAATACTTCAAAACAGCGGACTTAAGAGCACGGCTGTAGCTTTGCTGCACTAGAGTACATGCTTGTTGACCATCTAGACTCCTGCCTTCAATCTCTTACTCCCACTTTTCTTCCCCGCGTTTAGGGCAACGAAATCGGCAAGGTCTGGTTAACCTTCCTGTCTTTCCTTTATTTCCTTTCCTCCCTTTCCCTTCTCCTTACCTATCCAAGATGCTGAGTGATCACTGCATGATCACTGATAATTACCGATGGCACAACAATTTCCGAGGCCTAGACATCGGAAATTAAAGCTGCCTCAGCTCTGGTAGATTAAGGTTTGATAATGCGTTGCAGCTATCGTGTACTCGTGGTAATCAATAGTTTTTAAACATTCCGTTTGCTAAAGCTGACGCAGACAACTTTGATGGACACAAACCACTGTTATGTTTGGTTTAAAAAAAAAAAAGAAACTGCCAATTTACGTCAAGGGTGTCACTTTGCAGGACCAACTATTCCCATTCCAAGAGAACGCATCATGGTTGCTAGCTTTCGGATCCGTTCACTTATGAAACTGTTATCAGACTTCGTACTGACTGCCTCACCAAATTACAGGCTTTGGGATTGCGCTGGAGTAGCGAATTCTGCAACACAAGGATAATGAAGGGCTCCATCAAGAAACTGCATACATTAGGTTCAGCTGTGCGCTTAGGTAACGTAAAAAAAAAACAATTCGGCAAATCCCAGGCGTTGTGGGAATCGGTTTCATGCGAAGCAACGAGCGAATACTTATAATATGCATTTTACGGCTTTGAGCCAAGCGTTACGAGATGGATTGACGTGTTTTCATAAGCGTAGTAGTTGTGTGCACATCGTGGGCTTACCAGGCACGTCGACAACCCTGGCGCTTAAAGGGTAACTTATGGTCTGACGTAAAGTCAGTACTCACTTTAGAGCACGGACGTGAGTATTATCGAAACGAAGTGCACTTTACGGTGCGATAATGTGAACATCATGCGCAACTTTCGTTAGCGTATTCCTCTGCGGTCGGGCAACGCTTAAATATAGCTTGCTGAATCATAGGAATAAAATGTAATGTTTATTAGACTTCTATGTAAGCGGAGCCAACACTGGAACCATAATTGACGTAAACCCGGCATGACGCCTGTATCACAGGAGTGCGTATGTAATGTTTATTGCTTTGTTATAAAATTAGATAGCCAGCACTGCAACCACAATTCACGCTGCACCGACATTACGCCTGCATAGGCTATTTTTCCAAAGCAGTTTCAAGACGTGGCGTGGCTCTGTGGTAGAATAACTGACTGCCCCGCAGAATGCTTGGGTTCGATCCCTGCTGGGATCCTAATTTTTATTCTTTCCATTCGTCGGATGAACGCTGTCGATGTCGGTTTCTCTTAACGCTCTCGCATTTAACTTACCAATCTCGGTTCTCGCAGTTCCTGGGTAGATATAAACTATCAGTCACCTGTGGCGCATACCCGTACACCACAGCCCGTGGTAAACGGGTATATGCCACACGTGTCTGGAAGAAAGGGTTTGACGACCTACGCGACAGGATTTTCACGTTATTCATGTCATGACCAGACACTCATATTCGTCAAATTCTCTTACCCTCCCATGCCAATTTTGGTCTACACCAAGTTAAGGAGGCGATCATGAAAGCACCCAGGCGTAGGCGGATAGATAGATAGATAGATAGATAGATAGATAGATAGATAGATAGATAGATAGATAGATAGATAGATAGATAGATAGATAGATAGATAGATAGATAGATAGATAGATAGATAGATAGATAGATAGAAAGAAACGCTCACAGGGGGATCACTAAGAAATGCTTCGCATTTTAAAAGAAAAGAACAAGCACGAAAATTCGGGTCCCCTCCGTTTATATCGGACCATGCCAGCGTCGTTAAAAGCGTTGATTATACCCGCCTGTAATTCTAACGCGAAATTGCAGAGATCGGCGAGTGTCTAACCCCTAAGATTCAACATGTTGCCCGAATTCTGTAGAGTGCGAGGGCCGTGCTACATGCCTCGGCCGGTCCTCCATTTTCAGTCACCATGCGCGTTGCCCGGGTCTTAGCACATTCGGCGCTGCTGTCTACTATGATACCCTGTCAGGCCTTTATGCGCATATACCTTTATGCGCACGGGCTAAAACAACGCATGTACAAAAAGCGCGTTGCCTTAGATATGTGCGAAGGCATCGCGCACAACGATACGTCATGCAAAGGTGGTAAATCCTGAATATCTTTCTACTATGGCATTTGACTGAAGGAAATGGAGAAGGTGTTTAACTGTGCTACATGTTTTATCAGTTCAACTTATAGTGTCACTACAGCGCGACTTATCGGCCAGAAGCGCTGGCGTCGAGCTCAATGACTGCAGTGTTTTGTGCACTCAGATACCGGGCTAAACTAACTTCACTTGACAGTATGTGGAATGTTGAAAATTATTCATGAAACAACGCAGCTCGTCTGTGAGTTTAGAACTACAAGTCACGGAACGTTGGGTGTGTCATAGACTTAAAAGCTTATGAATTGTCAGAGAAATGTGAATAGCGATTTTTGCATAGGTTGTTTGCTACGTTTTCACTGATCACTTTAGGAATTAGAAATTCTACGTAATTGTGGTAAAGTGGCTGCTGCCAAGGTTCAACTTCTGCAAATGCTGTTTCTACTAATCCGCTCTGTTTTTCATAACTGTGAATACTGTCACCGCGACAACCTTGTAACCCCCCAGGCGGCCGAAATCAGTTGTGAATGATAAAAAAATGAGGGAGTTTTCGAATAGGGGCCCCAATCGTTTTGGGGACCCAAGGACATAGCGTCGAGGCCACTGCGCATGCGCGAGACCCAAACAGCGTTTGGGTTTTGCGTTGGGGACGCCATTTCTCGAATTTAGCGGGAGCACCAAAGCCTTCCCCAAAGGCTTTGCATCAAACAAACGTGACGGCACCCAGTGAAGTGAGGGCTCTCGGCCAAGACGAGAGGGACCTAGAATAGGGGGAGTGTCCAAAGCGCCGCAGACGCTATTCAAAAACTCTTAGCTACTGCTGAACCCAAAGCGAGCACCCGCAAAGGGCTTTGGGGCCCCGAACTTTTGGGGCCCCTGTTCGAAAACTCCCTATTAATAGCTTAAAAAAACTTTTCTGGACATTTACTGCCCATATTTTGCTTCTTTTATTTTTTTCTTCGGTAGAGCACTGTAGTGTCAAAGCTATGGCCAAGCCAACGGAGTTTCGGTGCTTAACATAAGGATTATACTGGCATGCTATGCTGTGCCTGTAAATACAGGTGACTTGAACTGAACCTGTTATAGCATCCTAAATCTCGGTAGTTGGTGGCGTCGTTGAGCAATCTTATTAATAATTAAGTTCACTTATACTACCAATCGGAATGCCCTACAATACTAGTCTATAGTGACAACATTTAAAGGTAAGTTAAAAAAAATAACTTATATGCACTATGTGAACCCCTGCAGGACATACTTGAAAGAAAAGTGATTCGCTTGTTGAGCTCTAAGCGTGACTGCTGCGAACACAGGTCCAATTTCCGATCTCCCGATTCAAACGGTGTATAACCCTCCAAACTAGAGCAGCAGATAGAACATTTCTTAGCAAACACTGTTTGCTAAGAAAGTCCAGCCACTACTGCACAGGATGCTTTCGACTGATATTGTGAAAGCGACGTTGGTATTGCGAAAACGTTCATTTTGTACGTTTCCGATGTCAGTTTTACGCTGCCTGTTCTATTCTACGACGACGGGCAACCAATACGGCGGTGACTTTCCTGCGTAACGTTTGACAGCCGTTGTCATTTTTCTTGCTTCAAGGGCTCAGCACGGACATAGTTCAGGATGTCAAAAACAATGCAAGATATTGCTCAAAAGTTAACTTTACGTCTACACGAGACAGCGAAACAATCTTTGACCAGTGTCCAGCTAAGGCAATGCGAGTACTTTGTTCTTCAACGCAACTAGATTTTTTTCTGCTATACTGTCTAAAACAAGTTCTTTCGAAAATAAAGTGTTGCACACAAGCAAGTAGACAAATGTAGAAACCTTCTGGCGATACGAAGTAGAAGTTTCGACAGAACACTGGCTTCGTTTTGTCTTCAAAACTGGGCAGGTGTCGCCATAGTGAAAAGAAGTGCGAGAAGTCCGCTCTCTCTTGCACCGACTACTCGTTTGCTGTTGGCATCGTCCTTGCTGCTCGTTTGCAGATCTTTCTTGTGAAGTCAGCTGTCGCCCCATCCGTGCTACTGCCCAGACAGAAAAGACATCCAACTCCTCGTACTGTCACCTACTGTCTTTTACTTTGTGTTTTTCTTACGTCATGTACCAAGGTGATATTAAAGTTCATGGTGTCAAAACACAGGCGTAGCCGGGGGGGGGGGGGGGTCAAACCCTTCCTCTAAAATTCTGAATTCCGCATGTGTATATATATATACACGCACGAATATACATAAAAGGTAAACATACATAATCCTAAGCGTGAAACAGCGCGCCGAGACGGGACAGAATGCGAAAGGAAGTACACGTACACAGCGCTGACTGATACACATAGAAAAGTCTTGAAGGCACAAAGGAAGGAAAAAGCGAGGGAAGCCCAATAATCCAAACTCCTGTCTACGCCCCCGTGTCAGAAGGCACAAACAAAATAAACAAATCTGCCCTAATGCATTTTTAGAAAGTTCTTTCTTTGTCTGAGCGCAATCAGCATACAAATTCAGCCTAACTTCTACGTCAGAGAGAGAGCGAGAGGTATAAAAGAGACAAGGTATGGATGTTAACTAGTCCTGGACGTCTGCGAGATGTGTTCTAGGCAGCATTTTTGCCAAGTCCCGGAGTGAACAACAAGATATAGATGTTTGGAATCCTTCACTATAGTATGCAGAACAAGGTGTCTCGCTTCTATGTTTTATCTTTGCCTGAGTAGAAAGTACAGTCTTTATCCAGCAAGGTGACCACAGAAAAAAAAAAAACTCATTTCTTCCACGTGCCTCAACATAACAAACAAGACACCTTGAATTCCTACCGCAATAAATACCCCTGTTCTTCCTCCGATTTACAAGCGTTAGAGCTAACAATTTGCCCTCGCACGCGCAAAATCCCCGTGGTAATAGCGAATCGCGCACCTCTTCGTCGATCTCTCGGATACCTCCGAGACTCTCGGGAATTGGCGAGAAGCGAGATTATGATAATGTCACCCTCCTTTGACTCTGTTCCTTAAACAGAGAAATGAGAAAAGGAGTGGGAGAGGCAAGGCATGTGGAACGTGCGTTGTTCGTCGCGACGGAAAGCGCGGTCGCAAGCCGCTTGCAAAATAGGGCGGCTCACCATGCGGAAGGCATGAGTGAAAAGAAACGACGAGGTTGAAAGGTGGGCTATACAGCGTCGGCTACGGTTCTATACCTTAGATGCGTTTAAAACGAGAAAGAAATTTCAGTGGGGGAGCTTTCGGTCTCATTAGCAATTCAGATTGACGCAGGACCTCTTCCCTTTCAGGGTCGGTTTGAACGGACGAGTCGACAACGACTCTGTGGGAGCGAGTAAAGTGAAGCCTGCATAGAAAGGAATAAACAACGTGGGAATGGAGGCAATGAAGAGTGCCGGGTATTTTAATGCGAGGTGAACGAGGCATCGTGGTAACGTTATAGGGAAAGTGTGCGGGTAAAAAAAACAAAAACAAATTCGGTATAGTAGGATTTCCGGGCAATGGAGCAGTCAGTGCTCGGTCTGAGGTAGACATGGGCGACGTGAAGAGAAACGTTACCATCGATCTCATTACTTCTTATTAGCCTATAGTTAGACAGTAAACCATGTGCAAACTTTTCGAAAGATGGTTAGATGGAGGGAAGTGATTGGTTGACTGTGGAGCAAATTTATAAGCGAGCTGCGGGTCATGTCGTACGAACCGTTCTTAGATTACAAGTCTGGAAAATAGGCTAGTTATGACAAGCCGTAACAATAAAGCAGTTGTATACGTCAAAATACTTTAAGTGAGCTTGAAGAGAAACGATAGCAGAAGACGCAGGATTATATTGCCAAACTGGTCTTTTTTGACGTACACGTGAACATGAAGTTCGCAACATCAATTCCGTGTTCCGCTTGGTTTAGGGATGCGGCCTGGCAATTCAACCTGAAAATCTGTTCTAATACCAGAACACAGTGCCTACTTGATCACCATAAGGAGCAACGATGGCCCCTTTTATTATTTATTTTTTACAATGAAACTTGCGAATTCAGTTCTGCAACGGTTACCTTCAGCGGTAAGGGCCGGCGGACGGCGGCGTCCTTTGTATCAAATGTCCATCAAACAAAAGGCCGCAACTAAATCTGAACAGGATTATAGATATTCTTGTTTCGCTTCTTTTCGAGAGATTGTTACCAATATCACGGGTTGTAATTCCGCAGCCTACATCAGTGTGTCTGAACGCGTTGTCATCTAATAATAACAATTGCTGGAGTTTTACGTACCGAAACCACCATACCCTTTTGGCCCTGGATTTTTTATTTTGGTCGGAGACATTTGTTGTGTTTGTTTTCCTAATAGTTATGACCTCAGAAGACCACAAACGAAAAATTGAGCCAGTGGTGCAATTATTAATGGATTTACAGACATGACATCAAATTAGGTCATCAGTGCTCAGCGGTTGTGAAATGAGAAAAATGGCATCCTTTTTACCGCTATTCACTAGAGTACACAAAATGTGAACCACGTCTCATTTTTTCAATCTGATACTCATTGAAACAGCTTCGGTACGTCGATCCGAAAATTGCGCTTAGCCGCCTCAGCTGACCCGCCACGGCGTCACCCATGACTTCGGTAAAGCTTCTTCTTCACTACGGCTCCCAGCTCCGCAAGCATGTCACCATTTTGGTGTCAAACGCAGTGGGGATCATTGAAGAAGTATTCCCCGAAGAATGACGAGTTTTGGTTTCATTTCCGAGGTGCTAGGGGAAATGTTGTGTCATGGTGTCAATTGACACCGCCAGGGCTGAAAGGGATATGAATTTGAAGCACGCTGTACTGGGGGCTCCGAATTAATTTAGACCACCTCAGGTTATTTAACGTGCACCTAAATCTAAGGAAACGGGTGTTCTTTGCATTTCGCTCCCATATAAATACGGTCGCCGTGGTCAAGGATCGAACCCGTGCCCTAGAGCTCAGCAGGCGACACCTTACGTGCTAAGCTATACTTTGTGTTATGCTTTCCTACTTACGCATTTTAGCATTGTAAGGAAAAAGGACATATTCGCAAGCCAATGTCGCAAATCTCGGTTTCGGAGCCACTATCGTACTCGACGGTTTTCTCAAAACGACTGTTTTAATCCGTGTATGTCAGCCTATGTTGTCCATGCAAAACGCGTAATGCGCTGTCACGATTCTCTTTGGAAGCTTTAGCTTATGTAGCTTAAAGTTTGTTATTTTTTAGGAACGTTACGCGTGTGCACGTGTTTGCGCGTCAGTCTGTGGGTCTTCCGGCACATTACCCCTTCCATACGTCTTCCTAATCACGTAGTCTATATGCCTTTCTAATGACTTTACTCCTGTTCACACGCTGGCTTATGGTTTATCGAAACTGCTCTGGAGTCATTACTGTACTTGAAAGGCCTTGCAAGATTGATTGCTACAATCCATGTCTGTAGGCCGATGTCATCTATGCGAAATGTATGGTGTGCTGTTACTCTCTTATATATAAAAACTTTCCCTTACATCATTACTCCTTATATTTGCTTGGTTTCTGTTGCCTTGCGCGCCGGTGTGTGCTTGCGCATCGGTCTATGCCTGCACACGAAGATAAGAACTTATAATTATATTACTTATGTTCATATGCTCTCTTCCGGTTTATAACTTTCAATGTAATCATATATGCGTTAGTAGATGCTTGCTTTTAATCGAATGCATTACTATTAAGGAGCATTCGCGCTGTCGCGCCAGTACTTCTAAGCTGAGTACAAAGCACCATTCTTTGTGTACAAACCTCTTGCTTTCGACCAGAACCAAAACATCGTTTGCCAAAGCAGCAAAAGCACAGCGTCTGCGTTCCGACTAGCAACAGCGACCTTCCCCATGTTCGGCGACGCTTCCTGTATGAATCGCTGCCAAGTCAATCATTTCTTTCTCTACTTACTCTTCTTTGTTCTCTTTCATCGGAAGCCACCTGGCTGTGCTGTGCGGTATGTGCGGCCCCTGCCGACGGGAAACATGGCGTGCGATACGGCGATTTGCCTTCCAGCACGCGATCGGTTTCCATGCGCCGGACTCCGTGCGACTGGATCCGGCACGCCGTCGCTGTGGCGCGCGTAGTCCGCATCGCGCGTGCCTCGGTCATGGCACAGCTCCATGCATTGTGGCACGCTGCCACGCTGATCACGCCACAAATGCACGCACTCACGCACGTGGCTACGAAGTTCAATCGCGCGCGCCGCATTAGCGCACACACACCCTCCATAGGCCAAAAATGCGCGCACTCTGTTTATCCATATAGTCAATGTTCCCATAGTGGTGCGCTGGTTGTGTGCACACTTTTGCGTAACTTACACACCACTCACATACGCTGCATTTTGCGTCAGGTATCGTAAAGGTGACGATAACGACGTCCTCTTTCCCAGGAGCGCTGGTGTTTGTGGACTGTCACGTATTGCAGAACTGAAGCGCGTACATATGACACGCTTTCTTTCTTTCTTTCTTTCTTTCTTTCTTTCTTTCTTTCTTTCTTTCTTTCTTTCTTTCTTTCTTTCTTTCTTTCTTTCTTTCTTTCTTTCTTTCTTTCTTTCTTTCTTTCTTTCTTTCTTTCTTTCTTTCTTTCTTTCTTTCTTTCTTTCTTCGTCGTAGGCATGGATCCAGGCGTTGAAGACGGGTGTGGAGAAAACCGGGCGTGTTCCACATAGACCTTGCGACATCATGCTCAAGCGTATTAATCTTTGCTGCTGCGCCGCTTCTTGATAGTCGGACTATTCCAACTGGCCTACCCCGATACGAGACGACCCTTCTCTGCCGCATGTGGCTTGGGGTGCCTTTTACGAACGCCTTTGCTTGCCGCATCGGAATGACAGACAGTGCTGCAGGTGACCATTGCGGTAATGACGAAACCATTGAACATATTTTATGTCAGTGCCCTCAGTACAGCTCTGAGAGACAGTCCCTCTCATCAGTGTTTGCTCACCTCGACGACCAGCCGCTTTCTGAGCAGTCAATCTCTTGGAATGTCGGAAAGATCAAGCTTCACGCCAGAAAGCAACGAAGGCGCTGATGAAGTTTCTGCGAGCGACCCGCCTCGTTGAATAATTGTGACACTTCTGTGTGTGTGTGTGTGTGCGTGTGCGTGTGCGTGTGTGCGTGTGCGTGTGTGCGTGTGCGTGTGCGTGTGCGTGTGTGTGTGTGTGTGTGTGCGCGTGCGTGCGTGCGTGCGTGTTTGTTTGTTTGTTTGTTTGTTTGTTTGTTTGTGCTTCCCTCCCTCCCTATCCCATTCCTCTCTTTCTTACTTTTCTGTCTCCCCCTACCCCTTCCCCAGTGCAGGGTAGCAAACCAGATATGTTTTCTGGTTAACCTCCCTGCCTTTCCGCATTACATCTCTTTCTTTCTTTCTTTCTTTCTTTCTTTCTTTCTTTCTTCTTTCTTTCTTTCTTTCTTTCTTTCTTTCTTTCTTTCTTTCTTTCTTTCTTTCTTTCTCTCTTTCTTTCTTTCTTTCTTTCTCTCTTTCTTTCTTTCTTTCTACCACGGTAGTCTAGTGGTTATGGTGCTCGACTGCCGACCCGAAGGTCGCGGGATCGAATCTAGAGACTCTGCTAGAGACCCGTGTACTTACATTTAGGTGCACGTTAAAGAACACCAGATGGCCAAAATCTCCGGAGCCCTCCACTACGGTGTCCCTCACAATCATATCGTGGTTTCGGGGCGTAAAACCCAAACAATTATTCTTTTATTAGCTGCCAGTATAGACTTATGAAACATCCTCGATGGATTGTGTCAGTGAAACAGAAATGCATCCGAGGAATAACAGTAAGAAATACAAAGTGGAAGCGAAATATTATTGGCTGCTTCTACGCTTATATACATGCTTGAGGATGCAGAAAAAAAAAATGGCTGGAACTTGGCACAGGTCAGGCAGACAAGATCTGTGACAACGGCATCAGGCTTCAGTCTCAGGAACGACAATGTCGCCAAGGTTTATGAATCTTACACACTATAACCTTGATGACTGAATGGCCCGAGTCGGAAACTAACTGCATTTTGTACTTCACCGTTTGAGTAGACAGAGATTAATATTATCAGAGTCTTTCAAGGACCCTGATATTATATTCTGTCATCTCACAGACTTAGGTATTTCTCGAAGCCATGTTGGTACGCTCATCGTATACCATCCAGGTAAAATAGATAGCTACAAAACTAGCAAGTTTCGCATTCCTTTATGCATGACGTACGATGCACACTTCGTTTCTGTTGTCACAGCGACATTCGAAACCCAGTGCCTAAATGATTGATATTCTTTTTCACTAGCGAAATCTTAGTAGTATAGAAGGTGGAAAGTATGCCAATGGTAACGAAACAGATGACACTGCTGTTATTGATCGAGACATGTGAATACCAAATATACATTTGTACCAAAGGGTCAGTGTCATCCACCAACCCAGTTGCCTTGGCTTGAGACAATCCATAGGCGATACGGAGTCGGAAATATGAGTCCAGACGATGCGGGCGAATGTGCCGATAACATGTTCATTTTCCATGTGGATTATATGACGTCGAGCGCTAGCATCCGTATTCTTGTTGCCGCAGATATCCGTGACTACGAAATGAGCCCGCGCACGCTATCTTCAAAGGCTCGCTACTATAGCGCCTTTATTCAGCTTTTAACTGTCCCGGATACCCCTATCCAAAAAAGACGTTGCGAGAACACTTCCCGGGCAAAACTGTGACACCCATTCACTGATTTTCTGCTAACCTCTCTAGCTGTTGCCTGTATACAATTGATAATTCGTTAGAGCTACAAGTACCATTGGATGGATGGATGAACAACTTTATTTTAGTCCTACAAGTACCATTGAAAAATTCCTTTTATGAAAAGATGCTGCTGTGTCACCTCTGACCTTTACAAAAATATGGCATTCACAAAGGTTTATACGTACCGCATTGATATGCACCTTTCTTTTTGAAGAAACGACATTAGAAACCTTCTTCAACACCTTTGCGTGCGGTACGACTTTGAGAGCATTAACATCTCCCCACAACATAAATCAACTGGACTGAAAACCGCTTTCAGAAAAGAACGTTTTCAGACTATGGCTGTGCGTGTTACTTTCGCAAAAATACAACGAGAACATCACTGTAGGCTCATTACGTGACATTATTGAGAGCATTGAGGTGATCTCGGGCATCAGTACTGATGTGATTCTACTATAAATGCCGCTGTATCATTGCATTTTTTCTCGGTAGTCGTTAGTTTTCATTTTGTTTTATTTACTTCTGTAAGAAAAAGGCGAAATAGAATAGCTAAGGCGCTGTCCATCTCAACATCTCCGCTGCAACCGACTTATATGTGGAAGCAACAGAACAGTCTTACTAAAGAACGCATGGTTGCACTCATTTAGGACTTCATAAAACTCGAGGAAATCCTTCTGAAGCTACAAGACCAGCCTTATCATTTGAAGTTCACGGAACCGCTTGCTGATGAACTTCGATGTCGCAGTATAAGCACCAGGGACTCGAACGTCGATTCGTTTGCATTAAGCAGGCTTAGCTCAGGTGAGCTCGGAAAATAGGGTTTAGTTAGGTTATCTCAAGCTTAGCCAATTTGCCGAACTATTGTTAAGCTCTAATGGTAAGGAGCCTCGCGAGAGGCTCTGCGCAATGTTAAGCATTGTACTAAAGAAAGAGGCAAAAAGGAGAGAGAACAGAAAAGCGCGTACCTACTTCCTTCGTATAAATCTTACTACAGCTTCCACCTGTTCCTACGTTATATAATGGCAGTTTCCGTACTCATTAGGATCTCTGATTAGCTTGAACCGCGTGTACCTGGCGCCATCCAAATGCATAAGCCCATACGAACAGTCGAACAAGAAGCACTATTTTATCCCCCCGTGCACCTGCGGGGAGTAAGCAGAGCAGCGTCGCACCAACTCCCGAACTACTGCCGCACTTCGAATTTGCCGAATGGCGCCAAATTGAAGAGCCGCGGCGCCCGTTCAGTGGCATTAAATATTAACGCCGCACGACGGCGGGGCGCACGGACGGCGCTTTTGTTGAACGTGAGACGCTTGAATGCGCGCCGCTTTTCCTTCGCACACACGGTCGCCGTGGCGAACAAAGCGCGGTAGACACGCCCTTGTTTTCAAGGCAAAGCGTTTTTCGGTGTCGGCTCTTAAGAGGCGCGATGCGTACAGCCGCCGATGAAGAGGGTGCCACCGAGCTTAGCGTTTTCACTGTGTGTTTGTACGAGAGTCCTTAGTGTACTCTAGTCGCAGTTTCAGTACACTGCTGATCATTCGCCGATTACGAAATCTTTCAGCTACTCGGAACATTTAGCTTGAAGCCGTGCGAAGCAGCAAGTGTCACACAATCACCGGCACTTCGATCTACAAGCAGCTGGATTAAGTTGGCGTGGTATAGTGCCACAGTAGCTCCGCAGCCATTGTGGCATATTGGGAAATGAGCATGCCCCAGAACACCAGTCTCACGAATATGACAACGAACGTGAGTCTCACAGGACACAGGTGCATTTCGTTATCATGTCTACCCTGTTCCTTTACGTTATTCCAAACGCGAACGAAGGAAGAACCGTTCAATTTTCGTTTATTCATGAGGTTATGATTCTGAACACTTCATAACAAAACCATCTTAGCAGGCACGTAGCCAGGAATTTTTTTTCCCGGTGGGAAGGGGGGGGGGGGCACTTGCTGAAGGCCATCACTATTCGAGAAAAACACCTATTTTCATTACTGTTTTTTGTAGAACACCCACCTCCATCAAAATTTTGAGGAGGGCATGGGCCCTTAGACCCCCCCACCCACCCCTGACTACGGGCTTGCATCTTAAGCTATGAAGGCTTGTAGAACAAATTCTAGCGAATCGTCATTGTGCGTAGACACATCATTAGCGAAAGCGGCTGACAAATGGCAGAAAAGCATTTACGAAGGAAATTTTTGATGAATTCGTCCCCAGATTCCTCAGTGTTAGAAAGGTCGTGTATATAGTTTATTACAGAATAAACTATGTAATTATAGAGGCATATGTGACAAATGTATGATTTTTAGTGAGACATAGCTCTATCGGCGCTCATTGAAAGAAACGTGTCTCCACTTTTAGACGGGCAATTACAATACGTTTATCATTGAAATAAAACAATATGTCTATATACGTAAGGAATGTAGCTGAAGAATGCTATTCCTATGCTCAAACACGGATGTATCCTTATAATCTCTATCGAAACTTAGAGGGTACTTAGTCGTTACCTATGCCTTTTCAGGGAGGGCTCTAATACTTCTTCGATAAAATTGATCACAATAATTCCACTAGCCATTTCACGTTATCTGAACTTCCTTTAGAAGTCTGCAGATGATTCTTCATCATCGTCTGATACAAAGAAAGCACCACCACCAAAGAGCGCTGACGGCTCCTTAATTTACAGCCGCATAATAAGGCCGCTCGACGTCGACAACCTCAACGTTATAGCAATTCCTTTCGCCGGCAAAAGAGAAGCTGAAGGAAGGTCGAGAGTTCGGGAACGGGCACAGACGGGGGCGTGCCTTGGGAGAAACGTCTGACACAAGGAGAAATGAATTTCGCGCCTCGGAGAAGAGACAGTCGGAAAACGTCACAACCTCACGAGAGCCGGAACGACGTTGGTAATATACTTGTCGTCAGGGGACGCTGTCACCGGCACTCGAGAAGTCTCACCCATTATATATAACTGAAACTTTCACTGTTTTGGTGTGGTTCTCGTAGATTGCTTGTAACGAGTGATTTGCATGGTTTCATTTTTGTAAACGAAATCTACGCTTGTATAACTCGATACCGAAAGGCCCACTGCCACAAATTTCGATTAGTTGTGCATTATTAGGGCATACAGAAGAAGAAATAGTAGAGAAGGAGTGGCAGGGAAGTTAACCAGTTTAGGAAAACCGGTTTGCTACCCTACACATGGGAACAAGAGGGGGAGGAAAGACAGAGAAAGACGGAACATAACACATCACACAGAGGGTCAAAGCAACCGTTGCAGGATCGGTCATAATACACGTCATTTCTTAAGGCGCACGCGAAAATCTGGAATCGTATCAAGTTTGCAAGACACGTACAGTCGACGTTAAAAGTTTAGAGACCACTAGGTCTGAGAAAATTTTGAATTTCTCAGCAATTTGTGACAGTATTTGGTCGAACTGTAGACTACACGGCGTTAGCGTGTTTTGGAACAGGCCGGAAATCTAAGTTCGGGGCTGCCCTCCGAAGCAGCGGGAATATTCACCTTTGTGTTGTGTCTCGCGGTCCTTAAAATTTCGTCGATGACTGTGCGCTCTTCGTAGCCCATGCTGCTACAGAGGTCCCATGCGTAGGGTGGCTCATACATAAGACGCGTGCAGAATGGCCCGTCGAAGCGGGCGTTGAACGAAGTCTCCCACTTAGGCTCACGGGACACCTCAGAAAGGCATCGGCGGCTGACCGACCGCTGGTCGATTCAGGCAGACTCCCGTTCTGTCTTCCCTTTTATTTTTGTACTTTCTGCGCTGGTCCGTTAAGATATTACGCCTCCTTGGATTCTCCTTGGGATGTACGCCTCCTTGGATTCTCCTTGGGATGCGCCATAAGGAGAAAAAAAAAAAGAAAAAGAACTGCTGCAGGAGGCACGAAGGGGTCATCGGCGCGCCGGGGTGGGTGTCTTCCTCATTTGCAAAGCGCTCACGCCGGCCCATCGGGGCGATAACGCTTAAAGAGGCGCTCCCCGCGAAATGGGCTCTCAATTTGACGGAAGCCTTCGGCTCACCTGCGGTAAAAACTAACGGGGACGAGAAAAGTACAAAAGTACAAAGCCTATCCAAGCCAAGCCGTAAAGCACATTTGTTTTCCTTTTTTTGCTTTCACACCTCCGGACGGTCCGTCCTTCTCACTTTTGCGCACTCTCCTCCTCACAATCTCTAGGCTATTCCTATATTCTTCTTATATTTGTTTTTCTCTGTGATAAGTGCTTCTGCAAGGTCGTTTAAAGATAGAAAAGCCTGAAACCATCAGGCTAATACACAAAAGAAAGAGCGATAGAGAGAAATAAAAGGTCACGCCGCCTACAAACAGGCGGCAAGATACGGGGAGGATCGCGAGGGATGGCGTACACGGAATTGGGGTTGAGGTGAAGGGAGGAAATTACGATAGCCGTAAAACACAAGCCTCCTTCCTCCGTCGTCCAAACCTGGGGCTCGGGAATAATAGAAAACTGCTCGCGAAAACGACGGGCCGCCGCTGCGGAGGTGCGGATCGTAAAAGCGATTTTATTTGAGAGGAAGAAGAAAATGGGCAGCAGGAGAGAGAGAGATGAAGAGAGAGAGAGAGGAGAGGAACATAGCAGTTAGCAAACGAGAGGAGTTCCCGAGCTGGCGAATGTCCGACCTCCGCATATGCATCCTTCACTGCTCTACTGCGTCTGTCATTTCAATTTCTCTTGCTATTTCGACCTCCTTCCATCCCACTCACCCTTTCTCGTCCGAACAATTTGCGCACTCTTACGTTTACTGCCGCCCCATACACGGAGAGTACGAGCTGACCTACCTGTGATCTTCACCAGGCCGGGCCCCGCTCACTGTGTTGTCGACGAGCGCGTCACTGTGCATCGATGAGACTGTAAAAATGTGCAACGGCGTAACGTGCGCGACGTGGAAGCTTGAAGTTGATGAAAACTTGAATCGTTTCTCGCGCCCTACTGTTCACCTGAATATTGAGCTTCGGCTGTATTGCGACAACCTGTTCATTCGTCCGGCAAGACAGCGTTTCTAGTAATATGTGGGGTTTTACGTCCCAAAACCATTATATGATTACGAGAGAGGCGTCGTGGAGGGCTCCGGAAATTTCGATCACCTAGGTTCTTTAACGTGCGCCTAAATGTAAGCACGCGGGCTTCTAGCATCTTGCCTCTATGGAAATGTGGCCGCCGAAGCCGTGATTCGAAACCGCGACCTCCGGGTCAGCAGTCGAGCACCACAACCACTGGACCACCGTGGCAGGTAAGACAGCGTTCCCAGGAACTATAACATCTATAATCAAGTACATACTACTGCGTTTTTATTCCTGTTTCATATCGAACATTACGACCAGCTCTTGAAACGTACCAGTCGCCAAACTTGTCGCTGCCAAGCTTCTGATATCCTGCAACATCTATTGACTCACCGAAGGCGCTTAGAAATACTATGGCTTTAAGTATACGAAACCGAGTTTTCAAGAGAAGGCCTGCGATAATAGAGAATGTTATGTGCTACGAATTTCGATATGTCAAGGCACAAAGACGAGCCTCACGCTTCAGCATAAGGAGAGGGCGGGAGAGAGAGTAATTTTACCGCGGATCTTTCGAGCATTTCGTTATGCCGCGTGGCGTGACCTGAAAACTATCATAATCATGAACCGGCACACGCTTTCTTCGTCCTCATCTTCATCGTCGTCCTAACCTTCATGTTCTGCTTCACTCCCAGAACACTTGCGCCGATTTGACCGGCGTAGCAAGCAATAACTCGGATGGGCGAGAGAACGAGCACAGAGAGAGAGAGAGAGAGAGAGGAAGAAAGAGATAGAAAGTAAGAGAAAGGAAGAAATAGAGATAAAAGAAGAAAGACAGAAAAAGATTAAAGGTGAGAGAACAAGTGCAGAGAGTGATAGAGAGATAGACAGAAAGAGATAGATAGAAATAGAGAGAAAGCAAGGGAAGAAAGAGAGAAAAAGATAGGAAGAAATAGACAGATAGATAAAGGGATAGCGAAAAACAGACAAAAAAAAAGGATTGGAAAAAGAGAGAGCAAAGCACAGCCATGTATAGTATAGTATATCGACGGGTGGGAAAGGGAAGTGATTGTGAGGAGGAGGGAAAGCAGGAGGTGAGAGGGTATAGCACAGCATAGTCCTCTGTAGTATCGTATAGAAACTGGTGGGAAGGAGATGTGAGGACGAGGGGGAGAGAAAGGTGGAGGCCAATGCCAGCAGCTCCGCTGCTTCCTCAGTCTTCGCGCCACTAGTGCGTTGAGCTGGCCCAATCTTTTTAAAGCAGGATGCGCACGCAATAACGCACAACTAAAATCCAAAATAGGGGGTACGTATACATATAACAAATGCTCAGCAGAGCCTTCAAGCGCATATCGAAATGTCTGCCGCTGTCTCTTAACAATCCGACCGCACGTACTCTCTTAGGCGGGACAACCGAAGCGCGCGAACTCCAATTTCGTTTATCTGCATACACCGCGCGCGCGCGTTGTGGTGGTTCCTTTCTTTGATCGTATATTAACGAAATTCGGGCAGGAAAACGTTAACGCGAGCCGTCTACGAGGACGTTTTCTTCGTTTTTTTTTTAACGGCAGTTCAAGAAATACAAGACCCGTAATAAACGTATAAGGAACGAAAGAAGAAATGCAAGAGACAAGCGCGACGTCCTTTCCGACTATCATGAAGTGTGGATAATGGTTCTTCCACTATTGTTTAACTTCCAACTGTTCGGTACGGTTCTCTAGCCGGGCGGGTTAATGCGGGTCTATATTATACCGCTATGACGCCGCTGACCGGCGCGCGCGATGCGGAGTGGCCCTGAGGGCCCGCTTGGATGAGCAGGTTGGGCATCCTCGCCCCATCATTGTTGATAGAGAGCAAGGTAAGAGAAGAAAGAGAGAGAGACCAAAGGGTCTGTCAATGTACCCCGCGCGTCACCGATGAAAAGGCGCTAAATAAAGCCGACCGTGGCCTAGCACGGACTCGAGGCGAGATTAACGATCAATGAGGCGCCCGGAACCGGTGCCCGTCGGTCGTGTCTCGTCGGCTGGCGAAGCTGGACGATTTGAAGCGCGGACCATGACTTTGACTGGAGCCCGACGAGGGTTCCGCCATGACACAGAGAAGTACGCGAAAAGATGAGCTAGAGCCCAGGTGAGGGGAGGAGGGATGGAGAACTGGGAGGGGGGGGGGGGATAGAAAGTCGAGTGCCGCGCGCGTCACGTTAATTATCGACGGCCAAAAGCTCGCCGCCATCTGTCCCGTCGGACGCTCTCGTTTACGCACGGCTGGAGTGAGAAAGACGAGGCTTGACTCGCATTTGTAAAAGAATATAATAATAAAAGAGAGAAACGAAGCTCTTGATTTGGTTAGGTGAAGCACGCTGATGCAATTAAAAGGGTCCCATCGAGAAGCAGACGAGAAATGCGCACGTGCCTTCCGCAACTTTTTCTTCCTCTTCTTTTAGTAATTGCGCGAATAATGGTATCAACGAAGAGGAAGCACAGATGGTCCGGTTTGCTGCGTTGTCATTTGTGCTTTTTGGAACTTATACCGCCGTGCAATTTCGAAACACGGGCATTTTTCGCCGCGTTTCAATGTAGTGTAAATGGGCGCGATAATATCTGCTCTCAGCTTTCAAGCAAAGAAAACTGTTTCTGTATAATCTCGTGTGTATGTGTGTGCGTGTGTGTGCGTGCGTGCGTGTGCGTGTTCTCTTTTGAACAGCCAAGCTGTTCCAGCTTGGCGTAATGTCGTGACCCAAGAACTATCATCATCACGAACGGGTATGTGCCACGAAAATTGGGCAAATTACGTCGGTTTGACCGCGTATAGCAAGGGGGTGAGAGAAAGAAAGAAAGAAAGAAAGAAGGAAATCTGGGTGAACAAGAAATTCTCATGAGGTGATGGCATTCGAACGCGCGTACTCACGATTCGAAGGCAAGTGTCTTAATCACTCGGCTATTTTTTTTTTTCACGCTGACAGGACATAGCATAGCCTCGTATAATATTGTATAGCAAGAAGGTAGGAAAGTGAACCGAGGGTAAGGAGGAGAGATGTGAGGATGAGGAGTAGGGAAAGGAGGAGTTGAGAGAGTAAAGCAATGCATATATAAGAATGAGAAAGACAGAAATAGAGAGGAAGAAATGCAGGAAGAGAAAGAAAGAGAGAGAAAAAACATAGAAAGAGAAAGTAAAAGAGAGAAAAAGAGAGAGAGAGATAAACAGGAATAAACAAAGACAAAAAAGATTGGGGTAGCTTGCACTAAGTCGCACAAAGCTTATCACAGCGAAGATGGTCAATTCTCAAGTAAAATATAGTTACAACACTGCAAAACCTACTTACAATACAGCAAGACCTACTTACAACAAAGCAACACCTGCTTACAACACAGCAAAAACTAGCAAGAACCAGTTACAACCATTTGTTACAACATAGCAGCAACCGGCGTTTGCCTAAAGACTTGAGGATCGACCGGCTTCGGTGTGCCAAGCTTTCCGCGACTTAGTGCAAACTTCCCGCACTTTCTTACCAGTGACCACATTCTCGTCCCGACTCCCAAGTGATGGGTAGTGAAGAGGACGCTGTTGTCTGACTGATCTCCCTCCCTTATTTATCTTTGCCATCTCTCATTCTCTCTTTGCTACGGGGCACAGTGTGTATCATCATATTCCCATATAGTATTCGTTATATTCTTTTTAGGCCTTGCGAGTATTTGCACTCAACCTGCATCCTCGTTAGGAGTTCAATCTCCTTTGAAGGAGAAGACTTGTCAACTTTGCTGTTAGCTCACACACACACACACACACACACACACACACACACACACACACACACACACACACACACACACACACACACACACACACACACACACACACACACACACACACACGCACGCACACACACACACACACACACACACACACACACACAGAAAGACAGACGCGCGCATGTCACTGTCAAGCAATGATAACGAGGTCGTTCTTCCGTCCCTTTTCCTAGCGTCATCCGCGCTCTCAAACAAACCACCAACAATGCGTACCGCCTTTTATATATGAATAATGAGCTCAGGCGCTGCTCGCAATGAATCCGCTCTCGATTGCCGGCGCCCTCTGTGCACGTACTGCACTGCCCCGGAGGAGCACGAAAGCCAAAGTGCGAAAGCATTTACTAATTAGCCGCCACCGATATCGGCGCCCGTGCAAGCGGCGCGCGTTCCACGGTGTGTGCTCGGAGCCTCTCTTCCTCCCTCCCCCTCTCCCTTTCCTTTCTTCCTGCTATACCAGCGACCGTTGCGCGGCGCGAAACGGTGGCCCCCGAGCAGAGGGCTCGTGCCCGGGAGCTCTGTATTTCCCGAGGCGCTCCTGCAGCGCGTTGGGAAGGAAGAGCGCGAAAGAGCGGCGCTTTGTGACTGCTCGTAAGGAGTTAATTATGAGGATCAACAAAGCCGGCTGCTCCTGAACACCGCGCCGCCGTCTTGGAAAAGAAGACCCGGGAAAAGCATCGCTCTTCAGAGTCAATAAACATGGAAAGTCCCCGTATGGCTGGTCTGGGGTCTCCGGCTCGTCCGCCCGGTCATGCTGCTCTCTTTACTCTGTGCGGTCTCCGTTTTCTCGACTTGTCTGGCACTGTCCTTCGCCCGCTGCTCACTGGCTAATAAAGGCGAGTGGAAGGATACGTCGAGGAGGGCTTGAAGTTTACGCGTGGGTCACCCAAGGGTGGATGATTTATTTGTTTGTTTATCCGTTCCTATCGTCCTACTGGCATGCTTGTGATTGACAGCCACGCACGCGCCAGTAGTTACAGCACTGTGTTGCCGAAATCAAGGTCGCGGAGGATCGAATCCCGGCCGCCGCGGCCGGGATTCGATTCCGCGACCTACGGGTCAGTAGTCATGGTCGCGGGTGTGATGCCAGCCACGGCAGCAGGATCTCGATGGGGGGCGAAATGCAAAAGACGCTCGTACACGTGGACCTAGGTGCACGTTAAATATGGATGGATGGATAGGTAGCCTTCTTGGTACTGCAGTTTAGAAAACTTAGATCACAAACGAGAACACACTGGACGAAGAATTGGACGTGTGGTGTGTGCCTTCCTTTTTTCGTATAGCGTCTTTTGATTCGCGCTCTGTTTTTTTCTCCTGTTCTTTGCTGAGCAATTCGTGCTATAGTTTTTGTGTAGCGCCGTGAGGCGCAATTTTGTGTATATTGTGTAATCAGTGACACGCACACTACGTGCCACTTTACTTCATACTATATATTTGGACTAGCACGGAAAATATTCTGCCAGGAGCTTTCATGAAAGCACTTCCCAAGCTCTCAATATCCTTTTATATTTGACTAACATCCGGCGCTCTCTTTAAGCAGATGCATATCAAGGAACACCGGGCTAGCCGGTATTCTTTTTTAACGCAATAGCATTACAGAGCTCGTTTCGCAGAAATTTCGGCGTCGGCGTCGTTGGTAGTGAGCGAAAAATCAGCCTTTCGAGATAAATGCAAATAAATAAATGATAGAACATCTTCCGTCCGTCTGGGAATCGAACCCAGTACTTCTGGGTAGCAAGCTGGTGTTCTACCAGAGGGCTACGCCATTGCTCGAATCTCCTTCGGGGGAAAAAAAAAACCTGCATGAATGTCATTTAGTGTGAGGAGTCTTCTTAATGCATGCAATATGGCGTGGCAGAAGCGTGAAATCGCACCAGGCGTCAGAACATGTGAATCGCGTTTAAAGGCCCACCAATTGCAAAGCGCACAGGCATTAATAATTACCATTATCAGCAACGGCATCAACAAAGTGCTAAGCTGTGCCGGCGCGCGTGTTGCCTTACGGACGCGTAGTGGGTATTTTGCCAATTCGCAAAGGGAAGAATTAAGACGTAGTGGGCAGTTCGTTACTGCACTTGCAGTAGGCATTGCAGGCTAGTTCCGAACGGCCAATTTACACATGCAAAGACGTTCCTTTCCTTGCGGCATGATTGAGATGTCCAGCGAGAAGCGAAGGCAGACTAGCGATTGAGAAGGCGATGCGAACGGGGCCTGATTACGCTATGGCGTTCTACTCTTGAAGGTGAAGCTCAAGCGTCAAGGTTTTTGATATCAACAGCGCAAGAACAGACAAAGAACGCAAAAGAGAGCGACAAGGACTCTATGACAGCCTGCTTGTATTCCATTAGCATAGCCATAGATTACCTTGCGTTCATCGACAAAGATAACAGCCCCGTATGTGTATCAGCTTTCTTCCATTCTGTTCTTTTCTGTGAGGCTATATCTAATCTGCGTCGAAGATTGTGCAGAATTTCTCTCGTAGCCTCTGTGAAAATATGAAGAAGGAGTCGCATGCGGACGCGTTCTCTGATTACGCAGTTTGTCTACTTTTGACCCCTTTTTTTTGTATTTTGTTAGTTCATTTTGGCCACTATTGGCGTAAGGAAGTCTACTACTTCTCAACATTTGCCTTTGGGAGCACTGTTTATGCGCTTCATCTTCTCATATGCACAGACTCATCATCACTGCTTGGGTTTGGGTTGTGGGGCTCATACTCGACACAATAAAGAAGTGTCTTGAGCGTCCTAAACGTTGCCTCGCACCTTTTACGTCTGATAATAACACCAAAAAAAAAAGCGCTGATTCTCTGAATAGCCCAAATAAGGAAAGAAGGAAACGTGTGTGCAAGTGACAAAATAATTGGTAGCGCCTGCCAGGTTAAGACCAATGCAACGCGCTGTATAATGAGAAGAGGCGAACGTGAGAAAATTAATTTTTATCAATCTTCCTGATCGTAAAACCTCTTCGGAAGGAGCCAATTTAGGAGCTCCCTTAACTTCGGGTCTGCTGAAGTAGGTGAGCATGTTCTTTAAGACTGCAGGCTGTTGTAATATACTTGAAAGTTCCCTTCATTCTAATTTTTTTATTGTTGTTATCATTTTTTTTGTAATCGTTACGTCCTTTGCTTAATCTGTACCTTGTGAAATCATCGAAATAGCGGCCCTACGCTATTCGCTGTTAATTTTGTTGCGCCAAGTAGTCCAGCTTCTATACGCTCATCTTAGCCGTTATTGATGGTTGTAGGCGCGCGTGCTGTTGCGCCATATTACTTACGTTGCTTACTTTAATCGTATGCAAATTAACGTTTCCGCATGCAAATTTTATGGGAATCTGCCTCCAGCCGTACAAAGACAAAAAAAAAAGAAACACGTGTTGAAGGAAGCAAAAAAAAAAGAAAAAAAATCTGCGCGAATGTGTAGAAGAGCTAGTGTGCAGAGAATCTTTGTACTTAACGCGGCAGTGTCTCGAAATTAGAGAAGATATTAAACTTGCCGTGTTAATCTCGAAGCGACGGGCCGTAAGTTCTGGCTAATTGATTATTGCTTGACGGCGCAGTCAGCGCAAATTAATGCGCGAACGCGGAAAATGAATTGCACGGGACGAGTATATATATTTTTGGTTCGAATTGTGGACAACTTCCTTGGTTATGATCTTTCCTTTTTTTTTTAATTGACATACAAGTGATGAAGGTAAAAACGGGGCTTAATGCGCGCACGTGCGAGGCTTAGAATGAAGAGAGAGAGGGGGGGGGGGGTGGAGAGACACAGAGAGAGGAAGGGTCAGAAAGGAAGGCAGGATACATGAAAGACCAGGATGTTAACCATGATTATGCACGGTTATCTGCCCCTAACCGGGGGGGGGAAGCAAAAAAGGGTAGGGAAGCTTACAAGTGTATAAAGCGTCTTCCGTTCATGTTAAAGGGACACTAAAGAAAAAAAATGATTTCTCTCGTGCGAGCAAATTATTCCTTCAACATATCAAAATCGCTGCGCTTGTAGCCAGAAGGCGCTTGGCAAGCGAGTAAACGCGCAAAAAGAAAATGTGGGTGGCAGCCAAACGCCGCGACGTCGAAGATTTTGAATGCGTCTACAATTGCCTACGTAGTTCGTAAACGGCCAAAACGAAGTACACTGTCCTCTAAAAGGGCCGGAGGCTTGACATGCCAAGTTTCAGGCAAATTCGTTGAGCCGATGTTGTCAAATACACAGAAAACAATATCCGTGACATCACAGAGATATTCAGGCACGAAATTCAAAATGCTACTTTGACCTCGATTTTGTATTTTATTAATAAGCCTACGATGACGAAATTAGCGAGAGTGGAATTTTCAGACTACAATTTATCAGTTCAACTTGATTTACTGTTTCACTTTAGTCTTTCTTTAGCAGAAGTCGCCGACTTGATGAAAAGTTTCAGCGTTGATGGTCACTTAGTCTAATTTTCTTTTAGGAATCGCGGCAATGCTTTTTTTTTGGGCTCCTGCTCTCTAGCATTTCGCTGGCCCCGTGTTTTCATCTACTTACCTTCGGACTTGTGCAACTTCCTTGCTGGTATGGTTTTGTTTTGTTTCTCAGGGTTTTTTTGCTTTTTGTTTTTGCTTTTTGAGACTTGATACTCATACATACTTTTTTTTTCTGACTTTCGCTTTGTATACTATAAGCGTGCTTCACTTTTTAGGTTTTAGTCTGCGCTGCCACCTTTTCTTGCCGATTTCTTTCGGCAACTTCTTGACACTTTGTCATTGCCATCGCAAGGTTTCCTTTAATCACCTTTCTGTCGCACTAATGAGTGCCATAAAAGCCTTACATATGAAGCAATACAACTGCTGTGAGTCAGCGTTGGGTCTGTGCGTCTTTCTGTTTGTTCTATCTTTTTTTTGCGCCATTTCATCTTTCATGGGTTCGAGCCAAGTCGCCCAAGCATCCGTTTAGCAGAGTAGGAGTTTTGGCTAATAAAGAGCTCAGTATTTCAGAATTACGGCTAGAAACCGATAAAACATCACCTTATAAAAGCTGTTTTCGAGGACTCGTGAGACTGCTGATCTATTTCATTGCCTGGGATACCAACACGGGAACGTATTCACTTAATGCAGTTCAGTGAATACGTTCCTTTTGTCCTCACGTATTTCAGTTAATGAGGCCAAAATATATTCTATTTCTTTTCTAGTTGTTTGTTTGTTTGTATCCTCAAGCCTATGGCCCATAGCCACCCTGGGGGAATGGCCAAGACTGCATGTCGTAACATTTCGATGATGACTTCAAGAATGCTTATTGTCCTGTGTCGCCCTTCATCGTCGTTTAAACGTCGTTCTTTATTTTACCGCCTATATAATGACGATTATGCGGCTGCTGATGATTTTGGTGGCGGTAGTGGTGGTGGTGCTGTGGTTGTGATGATGACGATGATGACGACGAAGACGGTGGCTTTTGTTTGAGATTGAATCTGCGCTGCCTCGCACACATTCAAAGCTTGCCAAGTCATTTACACATTGTTAACACGTGCCTTGTTACACCTCATTATCCACACAAACTAAGCGGAAGAAAACTAAAGGCACAAAATATTACACTCGATGGCTTCCTTGTTCTGCCCATTAGTGCGCCTTCCGTGTTATACGAACCCGCAGGAAACGGGCCGAGAATGTACAAGCAGCAATTTTCGACGTTTCTTTCTTGCTTTCGCTTCTCTCTGTCTTCGTATTATCTTCCTCTCTCCCTGAAAGACGTATTGATTTCGTTCACTTTCCGCCATCTTCGACAGAGTCGGCGCCCCTGTTCCCTTAGCTCCCGCAGGTTCGCGTGTGCCGGAGCATTGGTTCGGCGGTGGCAGAATAGATAGACATCGCCTTTAAAAGGGAGGAGGGGAGGTCGGGGAAGGGGGAGAGCCAGGGAGCACCTGAACCGCATCAAGGGTTTATTGCGGCCAGAGTTCCCCCAGGGGACGCTGGTCGTTCTGAAAGCTTTGTCTTCCGCTTCCTTTACATTGCTTTTCCTTTCTTTTTAGTTTTCCGGTTATGAGAGGGTGATAGAAGAACAGAACAAAAGAGAAAGAGAGGGAGAGATAAATAAGAGGAGGGAGATCTCGAGCACAGCACACTGTGGACCATCATCCCAATAAGGCCATAGACGAGAACCTAGAGGCAGAAAAGTGGGCAAAAAAAAAATTGTGGCGAGGCTGAAATAACTGGGTTGCAACCGCCGATTAGGCTCGTATTGGCCCCGGGTGTATCTTTCGCGATACAAACGCCGCCGTTTTCGCCAAGAGTATAGAACACATAGGGGGACTGAAGGGGAAGGAAAGGGGGGAGGGGGTGATGAAGAAGAAGCCTACAAAGAAACGAGAGCGAGAAAAAGAATACGTAGGAAGAGAGTGTACGCACTGAGTGTTGCTCACTTGCGCTGTTGCTTTTCTTTTCTTCATATTTTTTTATGTTTCGCGCTTGTTCCCTCTCTTCTTCAGCCTCGCTGTTTCTGTATGTAAGTATGTTTGTTTTTCATAAGTACAGAAACGCGTTTGATCACATAAGGACTTTAGTGGATCGCCTTTCTTACTGCTTGCGCTTCTCGCTGGAAGCGAGCAAAGTGGTAGCAATGATAAGTTGATAATCGCTCACGCGCGAAACGTTTTATACACGCTCACAAGCTACTGGCCACGTCATAGCTGCTGCTCATCAGAGGAATAGCTTTTGAGGAATCGGGTGCCGCGCCCGATTCCACTTAACACTCTATAAGTGCTGGCGTTCGCCGACAAATTAGGGCCCTAGTACACTGAGTTATTAAAATAGAGTTGTTATGGGCATATGCCAGTCAGTCGTGGTGTTGGACACTCACATTGGAAGAGGCAGCCAGCCTTGCGATGTTTTACCTTTGTACATTCCGCTTATTTGGCCATCTGATACAGGTTGTGATGGTGTAATGTGGGCCCAGGATCCGAAATAATTCAACCGGCAGTCAGGTGATTCTGTACACACAACACAGACTTTAACACAACCGATAACTCTGACGATCCACACACAACACACTACAGCATTCCTTATTTACATCCTAAACGTCCTACGCGCCTCGCACACAAACTGTCCTACTCGCCGTTATGAACTGTTGCCGCTGCGGCGAGGTCGGTCGTCACCGGTACTCCTTGGGCAGTCAACAGTCACGCTGCCTTGACCGTGGCGAGGTGGTAGTGGTGGTGGTGATGGCACTGCAGGCCGGTAGATCAACAGGCCACTTTGTTGCCCGTCGCCATCATGAGCCGCGGCCACCTCGTGACACCACTCGGGCCCAGGACCTCAGGCCAGGAACAGACTAGGCTGCCGGTCTCCGTGTCAGCACCGACGGGGGAATCAGGCTCACCAGGTCCGCAAGGCTGCCGGACACCTGGTTAAGCAATGTCGCGACCCGACCGCCGACCAGCGGCTGCCGTTCTAACCGTGTCGCGCTCCAACTGCTCGAGCCGCACGGCCCGCTCGCGCTTCCTTTTCGTCGTCTTCCCCTCCAAGGCGTCCGCAGAGCAAAATGTCGTTCCCTCTTCGCCCCGTCACGGCCACACAATCCACATCATCAACAGGTATTAGAACTGCGCACGAATGTTGAGGTCAAAGGGTCAAAACATTGAGGTGCATGTGTTCGGCGACGGGGGCTGATCGATCCGTTTCACACCATTCTGTGTTTCCTCAAAAATAAGTCAACTCAATCTAACGAATATCCTTTGACCCTGTTTCACGTTAGCATCTCTCGGCTTTTTCACGTGAATGCGCCAAATATTTGATTTCCTGAACAAAATCTCACAGGGTCCCTTATACATTTGCCTAAGACGACTCGACGGCGAATGCCATCTTTTTTTTTTTTTTTTCTTCTCAGTCGTTGTATTGATCCTCCGCCCTCCACCCTTCGAAAGCTTTCTGCACCAAACGTGGTTTGACGCTGCCTACAAGGATCGGAGGCATTGCAAGATTTCTGCACCTGACCTGGTTTTGCAATGCCTCCGTGATCGGCCCACCTTTAACCAAGCGTCGACATCATATGTTGACGTCGTTGTGATGTCAGAAATGTTGGCAACCTGTGACGCAATATTGTGACGTCATCAAGTGATGATTTTTTTGATGCCCACGGCGCTGACGGTCAATTTTCGCGTTCGATGAGACATCTAAGGCTTTCGCCTTAAAACGAATTCAGTCCTTCCCACCAAACTCCTCAAAGCTGCCGTTTGCGTTGCATCTTCTCTGCTTTCGGGCATTCCCTCTCTTTTTTTTTGCCAGTCGTAATAAACAGGGCCATTCTAGCGGGTCTCTTGCCTTAACGTCTGCCGGTCGAAAGGGGGCGGCGCTCGATCGGTGCTCCATTAAAGCGAGGATGACAGCGGCAACCGACACCGGCTTCTTCGCGAGGAGGCGCCGAATAAAGGACCCGGCGGGACAGACTCTTGACGACCTGTCACTAATGAGAGGACCTGCTTGGGGCTTGTCAAAGAGCGTACGGCGCCTCTCGTCCGCTCGAGAAGGAGTCGGCCAGACCTTTGTGCGGCACCGGCACCGGAGGCATACCGATGCGTGGAGCTGACGCCCCACCGTTTGCTCCTTCGCCATCGCAGCAACACGTACCCGCGATGCTCCTCGTGCGAGCGCTATATAAAGGAACATTGTTTCACCTGATGCAATTCAATCTCAGCCTAATAGCTGTATTAGTTATCGTAATTGGCATAACCAAGGGAGGAGGGGGGGGGTGCTCACCGCCCTTCAAGAAAAAAATGTATGGATACACCCCTGGTTGTCGTGTAATGTCTGGGAAGTTTCAAAGTAACGTTCCTATCATTCAGGAAATACGTATAATCTGTGTACTGAGTGAACACCACTTTTGCGTACGTGGTTGATCAGAAAAACGGGATGTCCGATGTCCTCACGCAAAAACAGAAAGAGAAAACCAGTAACCGCATGATTCATGAGCTATCCAAAGATTTTAGTTTTCTCTAATAAATAGCACAGTTTATTAAAGAAGGTCGTCACCTACACCACTCGCACACGGATTAAATTATTTCTTTGGCGTTGTATCGTTTAGCGAAGCTTTATATCTCTGCCGTGGATGGCATCCTGTCTCATTCTCAGTATTTATTTTTATTTTTTTGACGAGCAATGAGGGCTGGTTGATTTGTTGGGAACGCGCCGTGGCTGCGGTACGGGAGCAACGTTGAAATATTTCGCTGCAGACGAAGAGCTTCAGGGAAGTTTTCATTTCCCTTCCATAAGCATAGCGCAACAAACCAGACGCTTTTCCGGTTGCCATTCTTAGTTTACCTCTTTCTTTTCTCTCTGCCTCTCTCCCCTACTTCTCTGTTTTGTATTGTTTATAAGAATGCAAAAATTATCCTAAGTTGATACCAAAATATTATATTTACCCTATGGCTTCGTAGATACGTGAAGGTGTCTGATGGAGGACATCTTTTTTGTTTGACTTGTGACATTATATGGAGGAACATTATAATAGTTGGTGTGTCCCTTAGCATATTTGTTAATTCTGTGGCTAACAAAGCGGTGTGTTCAAATCGCAGTATCCCATTGGAACGTGTTTCCTTCAGGGCTGCCAGCATGTCTAGGAAGTGCATCGAAATCTTCAATTTCATTTCGGATTTCAGATCTTAACAGAGTGGGCGGCATTCTCTTCAAACACAAGTTTAACAACTTGAAGAACTCAAAACACTCAAGAGCAAACGAAGAAACGTAGCTGCGCAGAAGACGTTGTCGGTCCTAAATAAGAACTGATTTCGTGTCGTGTAGAAAGGTATTCGTTGTAGGAGACCACTGCTAATCAAATGCAAGGGAGAAGGTACAGTTGTTTCCAATAATGCGAGAACACACATATACTCAAAGATCTTAACACAAGGCACAATAAATTGAACGGTAAGCAAAAGCACTTAGTCAAATTGGGCTGCACTCGCCTCATGGACGAAGTATTTCTATCCTAAATTTGTATAGTCCCCATCAAATGGTGATATTTCGCCCATTTGTCCTTCATTCATACCACTAGGAACGCCATATCGATGACCGTCTGCACGAGGAATGCCATCGTACAAATAGTTGTCACAGCGAAAATACAAGAGCTTCGGCATTCCTGGCACTATAGGGAGAGCCAGGAGGTATAAGTTTTAAACTCGGCTAGCCAGAAATCGCCTTATAGCGCCTACGCAATTCTCGCCGCAATACCGTTTCTGCGGAGAATACAAATCCCTTTGTCATAACCTGCCAACACTTACAAACAAGCTTCAGCCTTGGCCAGCTACAACTTCGAGGACAAGCTACGGCTGATCGCAAGGACCCAAGACGCAGTCCGAGCCCAAAGCATTCTTGAATAAGGACTACGAATTTGTTATATTTTGAATATTTGTGATTGGCCAACCAACTTCTCTGATAATATATCTAGCATTAATATTGACTGAATAGAGAAGCGAGTATTGCTACATAAAGGAAACACCCCTATGTAAAAACTACTGAACGGAAATAATTACTGAAGCGACGTTATGAATGCACGAGTATGTATTGTGCTATATACACACTAATCACATAATCGTTGCTAAGCAAGGATAATAGTCATAGTCAGTTGCGTGCTAGATTTTCCGCATTTCATCGTTGGCTCGGAGGGCAACCTCGCGTTAACTTTGTTTCTCACTTGGCGCGGTGCATTATAGGAACGAAACATAGCCAACCCGGCAAAAACAAGAAGGGAAACCATCGCAGTAGTTCCATACCTTAACATAGTAAAATTCCATAGTTCGCCTTACCTTACGGAACTCCTGATGCACGCGACGCGTAATGGTAACGAACACGTGTCGCATTAGGGCGTGCCCCGACTCAGCTGATCGTGCAACCAGAAGTTGGCGAGTACTGTGGTCGGTACTTAAGAGAAAGAAGAAACGCGTTGCTTCTGCTCCAGGGGAGTTAATGCGAGTTTTCCCGCGGTGTCATCCTCATCGATTCGCCGCCGGGTCGCTCAATAGCGCACCCTGCTGGCGCCATTCGTCGCAGCGACGCTGGTCGATGCTGATCTATCGACTGCCTTATACAACTCGACTCTTGATCGCTGATACCAGACAGATATAGAACTAAACAGGTTTTGTTGGCAATCAACAAAGAATGCGCTGTCGCAGTCGCAGATCCGCCGTCGATCTGTCTCGTTATTCCTGTCGTTTCTCTATTTTTTTTCACAACCCAAATTTTTATACTCATCTTCTTTTTCTGTGTGAACTGTATGGCATCGTGTTCAAGCAAACAAAACTTGCCTCGCCACTCAGGCGCCAGTCTAGCTTGTATTGAATTATCGCTTTTGCAGGCGCAGTGTTGAAGGGAGATATCGTAGCCCTTTCGTGGCAGATAAGTGGGTGTGCGTTAGCGCACTGAGTATTAAAAATACCGATCAATGGGGCAGTCTGAAACACAGCCATGCGTCAAGTTACCGAATTCGCTTTGAAGCGTACCTATCGATGGGTATAATACAGAATAAATTTGTACCTCGCCAGCCAAAGGTAACTTGTATTCCTCTGTTTAAGCCTGCCTCGAGAACTGAACAGAGTGATATGCGGGAGCTTGAACACCGCACGTTTTCTCTAAAGCATGAAAATTAAAGTGGTTGCGAAGTTTCAGACGAGACACTCGCCCTTCGCTGATATCGCGCTGTCAACGGGGCTGTTGTCGTAGATGGCGACGAGTGTTCGCTAGTTGATTACACAGACAGACTAGACTAATATGCCTTTGAGGACGAAGCAATCATAGATATGTAACCGAATGGTAACATGCCAGCGATGTGTATCGATCTATTACGCAGTCACCTAGCCGAGATCATAAGCGATTAGTGCTCATTTGTTCGTCCATTTCATGTGCAGAAGCTCAACATGTCTCTACTTGATTTCCCGAAACGGGCGAACTTCGATTGGAAAGCTTTCGACCGTAATCATTTCGCACGCTACCACCGCGCTCATTGTTAAAAACGCCGCTGTCGCGACAAACTTTATGGCATCCCACGCAAAACCAGCGCTTGGCGTTTAATTTCCTGTGCTTTATCTTCGATGGTAGTCGAGCCAGCGGCACCGTCCCCCATCATTGCTCGGAGAACCACGCTACACGCTCCCAAACAAACTACCGTCGCCTCTGTGCCGGCGTGGGCGACCGCGCCGAGCGCATCATTTATAAACGTCCCTATCGAATGTTTTGGCCGCACTTCGTTGGCTCTGTTTAGAATTTCCAGCGAGCATACGAGAACGCGCGTCGGGTATCGCCTTTGTCTTCTCGCAGAAATGCGCTCAATTTTGTCCAACGCTCATTCGTTCTGGAGAGCACGTACACGAACGCTCATGTTTAACGGGCGACGTGAAAGAACGCACTATTGAATGCGAGCAATGAATAATAAAAAAGAGGACGCGAGAGAAGAACAAAAAAGTTCGTCATCAATAAAGTTCGAAAACGCCAAAAACAAAAGACAGATTAACAGGAGCCAAGCTTGCCTAAAAGTTGTTTCACGAAAACGTCGGACCTGTGAGTAATGGGCGCGAAACAAAGCTTAAAATAAAATTAATTCATTCTCAAAATACGAAGAAAAAAAGCTAATACATGCGCGACCGGAGAGTAATGGCTAGTAACGAAAAGAGGGAGGGACGGCCGCAGCGAGCCCTGTAGCCACCGTCGTGTTCTTCGGAGCGTGGTTAAATTCAGCACTTTGTTGCGCCGCCAGAACAACCTGGAGCTTTCGGGAAGGTAGAGAGCCAACGCGCTTACGCAGTTCCTCGGGGTGCGACGTGCACGTACTCACGCACGCTCGGAACCTTGCTTAGATGGAAGGGGGACCCCTCCGCAATACTTTCGCACAATCGAAGTATGCTCTGACAAGCTATGAGTGTAGTATTATAAATGCGGGAAAAAACAAATGCCTGGTATATACACGGAAGCATCACTATTAAGGCGAAAGCCTTAGATGCCTCATAAAACGCAAAAGTTGACCATCGGCGTCCCTCGGCGTCAACACGAGTGATGTAAAAAATCATCGTCACGCGACGACGTCACCATATGACGTCACAAGTCGCCAAAATAGGTGACATCATCACACAATGACGTGACATAACGTGACGTCATATGATGACGCCATCACATGAAATCGTCGCTTAAATTAGGTGGGCCGAATACGGAGTCAGTGCAAAACCAGATGAGGTGAAGAAAGCTTCCAATACCTCCGATCCTGGAGGCAATGCAAAACCACGTTAGGTGCAGGAAGTTTTGGAAGGGGGCTGGGGAGGTTCAATACATCAACTCAGAAGGAAAAGAAGATGGCCTTCGAGTCGTCTTAGGCAGATGCATAAGGGATCCTTGAGATTTTTTTCAGGGTGAGTCGCATTGTAGATGGTGTATATACCTTAACCAGAGAGAGAGAGAGAGAGAAGGAGAAGAGGACGGCATGGAGGTTAACCAGAAGGTAGTATCCGGTATGCTACCCTACACTGGGGTTATGGAACCAACTTGCTTCTACGGTTGTGGGAGAAGATTCTGCAAAGGGCAAACTTTAAGATCCCATGAGACTATAGCATGCAGCTAAAGGAGTTAGGAAGATAACGGAGCAGAGACACAAATGGTAGCAGCAATGTGGTAATACGCAAGCCGACATGTTATAATCGTTGTTCTGTGTTTTTGAGATATTTGTCAAGGCAGCTGCAGAAGCTACGTCGTCACCAATGTCTGAAAGTGTTCTCTCTTAAGCTCCAGCTTTAATCTTCGACTCCAGTTAATTAATCGTTAAGGTTTAACGTCCCAAAAACCACGATATGATTATGCGAGACGCCGTAGTGGAGGGCTCCGGAAATTTCGACCACCTGGGGTTCTTTAACATGCACCTAAAACTAAGTACACGGGCCTCAAGCATTCTCGCCTCCATCGAAAATTCGGCCGCCGTGGCCGCGTTTCGATGCCGCGACTATCGGGTCAGCACTTGAGCACCATGACCACCAGACCACCGTGGCGGGTAACTTCGACTCCAAGCATCTCTTTAGAGAAGCTCAGCAGTTGAAGGAAAATGTGTCCGTGTCCGGGGATTAAACACGGCCCCAATGACTCTCCCGCCACCGCGATAGCATCAAGCGATCTGAAGAGAAGCAAAGGGCCAATACATTCACTACTTGACCTGGGGATACACTTGTTCCCCTAGGCATTACAATCGACCTAGCTTATCGTTGGTATAGTTGGAGGGCGACTGCCACAATGCTGCTTTGGTAAACGTAGAAAATACCTTCGGTGCATTCGCCGACGGTTGTAGCTCGTCACACCGAAAGTTTTCGTCCTTCTCTTCATCACTTCCCCCCAAATACCCCCCCCCCCCCCTTTCCAACAACGGAAACATCTATACATCGCTCTAACTACGCACACTATATGTATCTCTGCAGATAGAGAGAGAAATATAAGACGAAAGGCATGGTGGTTAACCGCATTCTAAACATCTGGTTTGCTACCCTACACAGCAGGGAAGGAGAAGGGGAAAATAGAGGGAAGGAAGAGTTGAGAGAAAAAAAATTATGCAGTTGCACTGAACCTTAAGGCTGCAGGATGTGCAGAGCAGTGATTCGCCTGCCCTTCGGCGACGCTCACGTTCACGGGCAAGCAAGCGCTGGCGTTCCAAACGTGCAGCCTCTTTGGCGTCTATGGCGGAAAAGGAAGCCTCCACTTGTGATTCAGTGGCGCCCTCTCCCCTCCTCCTCGCCCGCCTCACCCACACATTTCTTTTCCTCACCCTCACTTCCCGTTTCCACCCCGTTGCTATACTACGCTAAACGTGGCTATGATATGCTTTACCACCTAAATCGGCTGTTGTTGTAATCGCATAACAATTTTCGCTGTAAAAGCGGGCTGCTCGGAGGCTATATACCTAAAACTACTTGTCGCGTTATATTAATGAGAAACAAAGAAAAACGAGCCCTTAAAATTAACACTTATTTCCTTCTTTGTCGCGTTATACATATTTCAATTTGCTTAACTGAACTGTTTTAGTTTCTTCAGACGAGGCTACGACTGGAAAATCTAGGAAGCGATAAAATTGTTTGACAGAAGTTATCAGCGTTTAGGAAACTTTCCAAGAGAAACTCAAGGTATGGTATTCGCCAGGATGGAAGAATATACACTCAATAAAGCATTACATGAAATGAAAGTAATGCCAACCCTGTATACAGATATTACTTACAGATGACACAGAAGGATGTTTTCTTTTTTTTTTAACAGGAGCAAAAGGAAAGAAAAGGGAAGAAAAGTTGGTAAGACCTAAGGACGCGAAGCCCCTGTCTTTACAAACATACCCGAGTTTCTCCTAGGACAGCTGACGGGTGTTCTCTTAGGTCTATTTTTTTCGCTCAGATTAACTTGCAGCAGAGGCTAACGTTCGACAGGCTTTTTCGCCGTCTTCATGTTTGCTTGCTGAAGAGCCACCGCGGACACGTTACACTCCTAGCGGCAAACGCAAGATCCCTTTCTCGAATGCCGGCGGCTCGTTGTTCGCTGTGGTGTATATACGTACTATACTCCCAAAAAATGCCACCGCTGCCTTCGCATCGACAACCGCAGAGGAAAAAGGGCTCGCTGTTTCTATTCAGGCCGAATCCCGCTTGGCTCGGGCAATCAGGTCACGTCAAACGGTGTCTAAACCCGCGCCTTCGGAGTCCCGCTTCTTTGGCTCTATATAGTTTTCTCTTCTTTTATTCCCTGGCCATAAAAGCGGTTTCTCCTCTTATTTCTAAAGTTTCCTCGAGAACAACCTCAGCATCGTCTAGAAACTCGCTGCCGGACCTCCGCGTGCCTGGAAAATGGCTCCTTCTTTACACATTCCTCCGGAGAGGAAGCTAAAGATGCCATACGCGAAGCCACCGTCTCGTGGAAGCCCTGATTCAGGAGTCGCCTTTCATCACAGCTTGCACTACACTAAGAACAGCAGTAACAAAATACGGCGAGAGAAGGAGCGTGGCGTGCCGCTTGAGAGGGCAGCTACGCGGGTATACAGGTCAAGGCATGGAGGCAAAGCCCGCAGCGCAGGAAGCCGTCGAGTGAAGGGAAGAGATCTCGCCGAAAAGCTTGTTTGATCGCCGCTTCAACTTTCGTTCCAGTTCACGCTCCACGGTGAACACACATTTGTGTACGTTAGCTTCGTGCTAGGCGGAAGGATTTTCTTGCGTTAGAACGAGGGGAAAAAATCTAGCAAGAAAAAAGCGTGCGTGGTCTTCCAACGTATATAGGATGAAAACGTGCATGGAAGCGGCTGGTGAGAAGTCCAGGAAGAGAACAAGCCAGAGAACCAAACGATAACAGCGGCTACATGAAAGGCGTCGATGTCGGTGTCCGGAAAGTCGAGCCTCCTTCGAGGTGGCTCCTATTCTTTTCTTGCTCTTTTATTTACCCTTCATGCCCCTTTTTCGCATCGTCTGAACTCACTACGAATACTTTTAGTCGCGTGAACTGTGATCCTGTGACTGGATGCGGTTGTGGCAGGAGTGGTTGTGATGGTCTGTAGATGCGTTTACACTTGACCCAGAAAGCTAGAATGAAATGTGGACACGAGAGAAGCGCTCGCGACTGACATTGGGTTCGACAGCTTGCTTGCGTTGCAGCGCTTGCGCAGAAATTGCTGCCGTATTTCACGAAAAATAGCAGCAATTGATGCTTACGTATGTACACTCTGGTGCTGTACTTCCAGGAACGTTCTTCACTTCTTTGGCGAGAGCAGTGAAGTTGACAAAAGTGAGAGCACCTGTCACATTATATGTGCAAACAAGATGGGTATAAGCTGTTTTAATTAAGCTTAGCTTCATTCTAGGCTGATGTTTTGCGGTTACCAAGAAAAAACGAAACACGAAAAAGTCAAGGATACTCATCTGGATACTCCTCAGTTATGCAACCATCGCTTACACCGCGTCATATGAAAGCTAAAAGCGATTGCAAGAAAGCCTCCAAGAATTAGCTTTCAACACTGCATTCAAAAAACAGTACAAATGTTGCGGCGTCCGGTTGACTCTATCATGCTAGAGTAAGTAAATGTAGTATTGCGAGCCTCTGTTCAATAGCCTACATGGTATGGGAAAAGAGTAAGCGACTTCGCTGAACAAGCCAGTTCTTATGCACTAAACCTATGTGGAACAACCAGCAACAAGTGCTTCGTAATGTGGCATTATATTATATTGGTGAAGCGGTATGAGGATGAATACAGATATAACGATGTAACGGTAGAAATTGAATGAAGCGAACGAATGTAGGCTATACGTGGGTAAGATGAAGGCAGCTGTCTAATATCTGCATTTATAAATTGTGACCTTCTGATTTACCTTATGCACGTGATAACGAGCATAAGGGTGATTCATTATCGCCACGTGACATATGTAAATTGCATTAATTATAACTTAAGCTGTTCGCGCGCAACGTAGCTTACAGAAGGTAAACCACCACGAGCTGCTTTGATGGTTGGTGTGGCCTCCAGTATGTAACCTAAGCAGTGAATGGCAAGGCGTTTTCACGCCGTTTCAAATTGTTCCGGTTACTTCAAGAAGTTTCGGGGCCAAATGAGAGAAATCTGGCTTAAAATCTCGAAATGAAGCGTTAATACGCGTAACACATTCCACACGCCCTCTCATCTTTGCTGATCGCTGTATACATACCAGAAGACGAGCAGTGCTGTAAGAGAACAGCTCGCGTTTAACAACACGCCGGCAAACACACCGTCGGTTAATGCGTAAACTGGTCAGCGTAGCGGCGCACGAAATGCGCAGTCGGAGGTGATGGTAAACTGGTGGTAATACAAAAAGAAAAAAAATGCATTAGGGGAAGTGGGCGCCGGCTGCTGTCGAACACACACGCCTTGTAGAAGCTTCTATAGGCACTTGCGCGAATATCTCGCGCGATGTTAACTAGATGAACTCCAGCCCACCATTACCGGAATCGCGAAAGCCGCTCCAAGCAAGCACTGATTCGCCATTACCCTCGCAACGAAGCAAGGTGCACGCTCTGAGAAACAACGCCGATTTGCGTTATCATCTTGAAGTTGAAAGTCATTACGGGCGAGCGGCGATGGCCGCTTCAAGGTTTCTAAAATGTGCGCGGCGCTGCGGGAACGGCTGCCGCTCGAGGGGCATTAAACTGATACGCTTAGTTGCTCCAACCAAAAGAGAAATAACAAAACATGCGCAGATAACCATTACCCCCAGAATGCGCAAAAATGAGGTAAATGCTCGGGAATGACGTCTTTTTTTATTTTTTATATACCCCGGGAGGTTCGCACCGCTCGTCGTTCCGATATGCCTGACCGGAATCGGAAGCCGGGGAAGAAGAAATTAAAAGAAAATTAGAAAAACACTATTCTTGATTTCAGATGAATTATGGGCGAGGGTATTGCCTTATATGTATAGACGGCGGCTAGTGTGTTTCTCAAGCCAAAGGTTCATAAAAGCAGGAGCTAGCGAATTTCCCCGTTTGTTCAACCCGCACACAGTGAAACCAGATAGCTTTCGAATCGAGATACGTTCATTGAAATTTTAACTGTGAAAGGATAATTCGTGTAATAAATTGCAACACATCAAATGTGAGCAAGTTCGTTACCTGTTCCGTCTAAGCCTCTTTGCCATAATGAAAAGAAACGTGTAGTCCTTTTCACGTAGTAGTTATTGTGTATTCTTCCGTCTATTTTCTACTTCGTGTATTTGGATGTCGGTAAGAGACAGAGAGAGAATAAACGTTTATTTTGAACAAGCGCACTGTGCGTCTAAGGTCAGAAAATATTACTTATACGTGGGCGCGTTGTATACATCACTGCATGTTTCCTCGATGTGAGTCTATAAAACCACTCTAAGTTTTCCATACTTCTGAAGTTCAAAAGCAGCCACGCTGGTCTAGAGGTTATGGTGCTCGACTGCTGACCCGAAGGTCGCGGGATCGAATCCCGGCCGCGGCGGCCGCATTTTCGATGGAGGCGAAAATGCTTGAGGCCCTTGTACTTAGATTTAACTGCACGTTAAATAACCCCAGGTGGTCGAAATTTCCGGAGTCCTCCACTGCGGTGTCCCTCATAATCATAGCGTGGTTCTGGGACGTTAAACCCCAACAAATAATATTAGGCCCAAGAATTACGTACATACATTTGAAGTTTTTTTTTTTCTCTGAGCCATTGATGGCGCTCTTTGGCCATCAATGGCCATTGCGTCGTTAAACACCATATATCATCATTATACAGGGTGTTTCAAGAAATGTGTACAACCTTCTGAAAAAACCAGGAAAATGCGATATTTGCTCGGGGCTTTCAGAATTGCTTTTTCTGTAGCAGCAGGAATCTTAAGGTAGTTAGGGACATCATTTAGGACAGTAATTAAGAAAGTTACATTAATTAACTTTTTGAATTAGTGGAGTTAGGTGATTGTGTCAAATGGGAGAATTGAAGTTCTTCATGCGAGGAACCCATCAGAGCTTTGAGATTTCGAAGAAGCGTCCTCTAGTAATTGTTGTGGCGTAATGAAATTCAACGAAATGCAACGGCTTTCAACAGCGAAAGCCATCGAAATCGGTTGAATTTCATTACATCGTAATTATTACTAGAGGCGGCTTTTTCGAAATCTCAATGTTGGGATGGGTTTCTGGCACGAAGAACTTCAATTGCCCAATTTGACACAGTCACCTAACTCCACTAATTAAAAAGTTAATTAATTTAACTTTCTTAATTACTGTCTCAAGTCATGTATCTAACCATCTTAAGATGGCTAGCGCTACAGAAAAAGTCATTCACTCAATTTGGACGTCTCAGAAGAATATGGCAGTTGCGTTCTTTCATGTTTCTGTTTAGGTTTCGCCATTGAATTTGGTTGAATTTCATCACTAAGTAATCATTACTAGATGCCACTTTTACGAAATCTCAAAGTTGGCTTGGGTTTCTGGCATGAAGAACTTCAATTCTCCCATTTGACACAACCACCTAAATCCACTAATTAAAAAGTTAATTAATTTAGCTTTTTTAATTACAGTCCCAAATAATTTCATTAACCATCTTAAAATCCCGGCCACTACAGAAAAACCAATTCTGAAGGCAGCAGTCAAATATCGCATTTCCCTGATTTTTTAAGAAGGTTGGACACATTTCTTGAAACACCCTGTATATATTGTACCGGTGCGCATCGGCGCCCACTCTGTGTCAGCGAGAGTGAAGACGATGACGTTCGTGTGTTGCGCGCTTGGTCTGTTTGCTGTGCTGACGCTGTCTCGCATTTGTGACCCTTGTGCCAGGCGCCGTGCCGAACCTCTTTAGAAGAACCCGCCTGTTGCAATATATATAATAAAGCGTATGAGGGACGTTTTGTAACAATTCTTGGGGTTAAATGCTTTTTCTTTCAGTTATTTTTGCTTTCTCGCATTATCTCGCACTGTGTAGTGGTCCTAGAGCACTGCACGGGCTCGGGCCTACCCGAAAACCCGGGGCCAGCCCGGCCCGTGGTCCGGGCCGGGCCGGGTAAAGTAGTTCTCACGGCGGGCGCGGGCCGGGCTCGGGCCTGAAGCTCCGGGCTTAGGGCCGGGCCCGGGCTTGAGGTGGCGGGCTCGGGTCGGGCCGGGCTTGGACTTTGCTGGGTTCTTAAATGGACACCATTGTGAAGCACTGAATCGGTTTAGACTGGTAAAGTGAAGTCTAAGAACTCGAATGTCATTCATTTCACCATCATAAGTTTATTATCAGACGAGAAAATCAAGGTCAAAATTCCACTTTTTTTTTAATTTCGCGCCGAAATCTCCGAGCGTGACGCCTCGGATTTCAAACTGTATTTGTCGTATTTGGGGACATTGGTTCTATAAATTTTCCTTAAACTTGGTATGCTAAGTCTATAGCCACCTCAGAGGTCAGTGTACTTCATTTTTAGTGATTAGGAACTCCGTAGGACCCATTAGACGCCGTCAGAATCTAAGATGTTACGGTGTCTGCTGCGCGAACTTAAAGAGGGCGTTGCCACCCGCATTTATCATTTTGCGCGTATTCTCACTTACCAAGAGTTTTCTTCCGGCGAGCGTGGCGATTTAGGAAATGCTAAAGAGTAAGTTGCTGATAATAGAGAAATTCTTTTCTTTCTAGTGCCCCTTCATGTTTGTTCGGCATACGTTGTGCATATATATATATATATATATATATATATATATATATATATATATATATATATATATATATATATATATATATATATATATATATATATATATATATATATATATATATATAACGCTTTTTTTTATGTGGGGCAAGCTATTTGGAGAAATTTTATTAGAGACAGGTACTGAACTTCTTTTGCTCCTTGCATATGGGGCTACTTGATTTATCTTAAACGGGCGAGCTAAAAGTAGATATAACATGCGCTTATATAGTTAACATGTCGATATTCTGTGCTTTATTTTCATTCGCTATGATTTTATATCGCAAATGTTATTCTGTAATCGCAGTAATCAGTGTAATATAATAAATATATACCTGTAGCTTATCGCAAGAGCGATCACAGAGCTCCAAAGTGAGCAAATGTTTTTGAAGTTTCCAGCCCTCCACTAAAACGAAAGGACTGCACGGGCTCTCGTTACATAGAATTCTTATACATAGACATTCTTTTTCCGTGGCTTCGTCACGGCCCCCAGTGGTCATGTGACGCGAGATGGACGTGCACAGCCTGCTTGGTGTGCCCAATTCGTTAACATTTGAACTTCCACCTGTATCCGCTATGTCAGGGGTCTCAAACCCACCACCACAACTAACGGGCCGCATTCACGAAAATTTACTCCCGCAAGGGCCAGGACAGTAAGGCAGCTAAAAGCGGGGGGGGGGGGGGGGGGGGGGGGTATAGGGGCTAGGTCGTACCACATGTCAGCTAAACGTTGCCATTTAAGAGAAGAGCTTTCTGATATGTCACATATGGGTCGTTTCTGAAGGGTATTTAGCGACAGGATTCCAACAACATATCGATACCTATCTTCAATATGACTAAATTAAGGACGCCGATTTTGAAGTATAGAGTTTTGTTTCATGGTTAGGTATCAACACACGGTGGCCGCAGGGGATGCCTCACGACAAAAAAGCTTTAGACCTGTCATGCCTGTGTAACTTAAGAACCTACTTATAAAGAAAATGAAAAATAGGGTCCCCTGCGCTATACAGGTATAGTGTGAGAGCTGCATGGCACTGCCACAACACCGTTGGAATGTGCAGGAATAGCATAGGTTCAAACAGCATAAGGCGTTAGGCAAAATATATTCGCTTGACGAAATATCAGGCTTTAAAAAAGACAGTTGCGAATTCCGTACCCGGTGATGTCTCTTTACCTCGAACTATATGCATCCAATGAGCAAGCGTCGAGAAGCTTATTCGCGCCTTTATTATCAAACTGCAACAAACACCAAAAATAGATCGAAATCGCTTCGTCCACCTGCTGCCAATCGTATACCCGCGTAGTCCAGTGATCACCTTCTACCAGTACAACATCGTTAGGATGGCATAGAGCATTATGACAGAAAAAAAAAGAGTGCGGTGCAAGCCGTACAAACATACACGGCTGAAAACTGCAAGCAGAAGCCCTCAAATACCTCTTTTATAGGTGATACCGAATAGTGTCACGACGTTCGGGAACGATAGAAATGAAGGGATAAGCTTCACAGCTACGTTCATTCTGCAGAGTTCCACAAAGACATCCTAACTTTGCTCCAGTGGTGGAAGTTAAGAACAACGACTGCCGACGCCTTCACATTTCGCAAGACAGATGTGCACCCCTGCGGCTAGCGCATGCAGTGCGAGAAACTTTAGCGTGGCAGGATATGTGATACAACGGTAGATGGCGTGCTTAACGGCGGAATCTCTAGATAATTTGATTTTTTGCACAATAACACGTGAAGAAATAAAACTATAAAATATGCCACAAAATACTTATGGACTGTATATAGTAGCAGTGGTGATATATGAAATAAATCTGATATATGAAAAGAATGCTACCACAAATACTTTTTTCGTCCTTTTGGCTGCCTTTACGTATTTCTAAAAGCACACGTGGTGCACACGGTTCGTTATAATTTTTATCTAGGTTAGTGTACATACAGCAAGGTAATAAACTTGGCTTTCTTCCTCCATCTTGCTGTGGCAAGGTACTACCATGCTGAAGACATGTGTTACATATCCAGGAGGGTGCATGATTGGCTTTGTCGTTAAAGCGTACGTGTTCTAAGTTTCAGTAAAGAGCGCAATGAGAACGTTGTGTTCTCTCTCTCCTCTGTTTTTATTGCACTTCCTATCGAAACTGAATTCATGCTGCAAATAACTTTCCTTGCTGCAATATCTGCTACAAAACGCTCTTGATGATCCCCATTGTATTAGCAAAAAAAGAAAAAAAAAGTTATAGTATACCATTGCCGAACAAACGGTCATTGTACCCAATATTTCCACTCAACTCTTTCCACCGTGAGCCCCTTTTTATACGAAATTACCGTAGGTTTAAGTAGAATTGTTAGCGAAATATTCGCCAGCAAAGCGTAGATATTTGCTACCTAAACACTTTGCTGTAGATTCAATGTTCTGGCAACATCACCTATATTATTGGCTCGGGCCTTTGTCGGGCCTGATCTACCGTCGGGCAGGGCCGGGCAGGGTAGGCGAAATTTTTTCTCGGGTTCGGGCCGGGCTCGGGTCGCGTATTGAATCGCCGGGCCGGGCTCGGGCGGGTAAACTTTAACGAGTTCCGGGCCCGGGCCGGGCCCGGGCCGAAACTCCCGGCCCGTGCAGTGCTCTAAGCGGTCCTCGTATTGTTGTCGGCGTGTTGGGCCGCTGAACCCGGGACATGGAGGGAACTATATAGAAGCTGAAGAAATCGACCGATTATGAAGCTGGTCGACGATTATCTGCTTACAAGTGTGTGAGGTACAGTAAAGTAAAAAAAAATTAACGCATACGCGACGCCGCAGGAAAAAATCCGGCAGATCCCACGCACTGTGGGAATCGACGTAATGCGAAGAAGCCAGCAAAGAGCTGCATACATCGCTTTGTTTATTTTTGAGCCAAATGAAATCATTCATGCCATGGCATCTAGTTCACCATATATCGCATGTTTGACATACACGCGTGCATGCACATTATGGTATATACCATGCCAATGAAACGTATATTCTGGTATATACACTGCATGACCGGTCATTTATGTTCATCACGCACTCCTGTCATGCCATACCAATTATGGTATATATCCGGTTATCTAAACGGCCGGAAGCGCACCATAACAGTGTCATGTAAATCATACCGTACATGACAAGCATAACATAATTCGCATGTTAGGACTTGTCATCTGTGTTCGTCATACAGTCACATCGCACAATACCAATTTTGGTGTATATCAAACAAGCGAACTGGCCGCCAGTCCACCATGAGCATGGCATGTAAATCATGCCATACATGACATGCAGGTCATGGTTTTCATGTTACCACCTGTCATTTATATTCGTCATACATTCGCGTCACGCAATGCCAATTTTGGTGTATATCAAGCTAGCGAAACGTCCGCGAATGCATCATGAGCGTGGCATGTAAATCATGTCGTACATGACACGCATGTCATGATTTTTATGTGACCACCTCTAATTTACGTTCGTCATACAGTCGCGTCGTGCAATACCAATTTTGGTGTATATCAAGCCCGCGAAACGTCCGCGAATGCCGCATGAGCGTGGCATGTAAACCATGACATACATGACATGCATGTCATGGTTTTCATGTTACCACCTGTTATTCATGTTCTTCATACAGTCACATCGCGCAATACCAATTTTGATGTATATCAACCTAGCAAAACGGCCGCGACTGCGTCATGAGCGTGGCATGTAAATCATGACGTGCATGACACGCTTGTCATGATTTTCATGTTACCACGTGTCAGTTATGTTCGTCATGTCGAAATGTCTGGCCATACCAGTTTTCGTATATATCCATTCATTTAAACGGCCGCGAGCGCCCCGAGGCCATGTCATGTAAATCATGCCGCACATGACATGCGTATCATGATTTGCACGTTAGGACCTGTCATTATGTTCGCCATGAACTCTTGTCACGTCATACCAGTTTTGGTATATATGAAATTAATGGAATGGCCGCAAGAGCCCCAAGGCCGTGGAATGTAAATCATGCTGTTCATGACATGCATGTCATGATTTTCATGTTATGACCTGTCATTTATGTTCGTAATACGGTCATGTTATTCCATACCAATTTTGGTATACATCCCATTAACGAAACGGCCAGGAGAGCACAAAGTCGTAGGCGGCTAGATAGATACGCTCAAACTCGCAGAAGTTCGCTAAGAAATGCTTCGCATTTAAAACGCTCCCGTCTCCACGAAATCTTGTCCAGAGGTGAAGAGAGGAAGAAAGTTTTATCACCTAGTGTCATATCATTCTTCGATGAGCGAAAATTTGTTGACGAACCCATAACACAACAGTTGCCATCACTTCCGGTTTCATACAAATAGCTGACTCGATCAAGAGCGCTAACGGTGACTTGCCCGCACTTCGCTGAGGCAACTCGTGCCTGCTCTCTGCCTACATGCGCAGGCCCGTCTACAAAAGTGGGTATACGGGAAGCAGCCATAGTTCAAACTGCGTGAGGTTTTGAGGGCGGGAGGCTTGAGGATGAAAAGTAAAAGATGCACCGAGGCTGCAGTAGACCCAACAATGTCAATTGAACGACACTCGTTTATGAGCGCCTGATGCTTCGAGCAAGGGGGTGCTAAAACCCACATATTTACGCCATTGCCCTACGAACGAGCAGTTCGTGCTTATTTATGTAGTTCTGGTTACGAGATAACGCGATAACCTCTCTTTATTTATGTATTTCGGGCTTCAGGTTTCGCACGTAAGCCTGCGCGATCGATGGCTCACTTTGCCTCCTGATTTACAACGGAACCGCCATCTCCCCTAACAAAAGAAAGCAAAACTTTGAGGCCTTTCCTCTAAATCCACGCGAGATAAAAGGGAAACAGAACTTAGTGTTCATGTCGAAAAGGAAAAAGGAAGGAAAACAAAACGCGGTGGAGTATAGGGCCTATAATACGAGAGCGTATCGAGAGTAATGCGTTTCAAGTGGGCGGCAAAAGAGAGGGGCGGACGGAGCCAGCTGGGAAGAAAACGAAAGCGGGACTCGAAGATGCTTCCGTGATCAGCGGTGATCAATCGCAGAGGCGCGAGGCAACCCTCGGCGCGCGAAACCAGAGCCGATCAATTTGGGACGTGGGCAATTTTCGCGGTTTTCTTTGTTTCCCTCCCTGGCCCCTAAGTGGGCGTAACAAGTCCAGGTGTATCGGTCTAGGAAGCACGTCCCCTCCCCCTCCCCCCACCCCCCATTCTCTCTCTCTCTCACCTTCTATCTTTTCCCGTCCACTTCTCGCAGCGCCTTTCTTGGGATTTTCTTCCGCTCTTCCCGATCTGCGCGCGGGCCATGACGGCCCGCTAATGGGATTGATTAGGCGAATACCCGAAGATCACGTACTCGAACGTCGAATAAATTATTACCCTAGCTGGCGCTGCCAGCGCAAAGTAGAGACGTAACTATACGTAATAGGGGAACGGTGATGGCGGTGATTCGATTAATTAGGTGCGACGAAACAAGTCTATGGCATAAAAACAGGAAGGAAGAGGCAAGCATGGTAGAAAGGTGTTTTGGAGGATGATTTCACTTCATATTGTTCCGCAGCGAAGCACTGAGGTTTCAATAAGTCCGGAAAAAAAAAAGCTACCTTTTGAAACAAACTCTCAATAGCAAAAGTGACAGTGTAACGTGTGGCCAAGAACGTGCCATGGAGCACATCGGATCACCCGCAATCGAATCGATTACCTTATTTTTGAGCCGCTCATTTGCAATCTGTATAGCACCACATTCATGTCATCGTAGCATTTATCTTTTCTGGTAATATCCTCAACTTTGTCCTGTCCTTCAAGTCATTTCTTTAAATATATGTGTTGCTTAGGAGGTGTTTAAACGATGGCAGTCCAAACACTGCGGTCCGACTCAACTCCGTCATAAAGGCACAAGGTAAAATATACTTTATATTTGAGCTGAGCTTCTAAGCGCTCGGCCTTCAGTTCAGAGCGTTCCCGCCTCTCGTGCTCTCGCGGTCTTCTTTCTCGGTTCCGTGACCCAGCCCGGAACGTGCAAGTAAACAACATGAGGTGTTAACGGTTTCGCACAGTGCAGGCTACTTTTTTCGCAGAACAATAAAATTTAGGGAAGAGTGCAAACATGAAAAAGAATAACTACATAAAATTGCGTTTAAAGTCCGCTCGTATGAGTCTCAGTTAAAGGGGTCATGAAGCACCCCTTGGGCTTGTTGAAAAAACACAACCTGAGGAAAGCTGACACGGCTATGAACTGCTGTGCAAAATATTACAGTCGTGCGCGCCGCGTAAAGGCCACAAGCGGAGCGCGAAGTTGCCGTTTCTTCAGGCGCCCTCTTTTCAAACAGAGGCCGGTTCTCACTCTCGTCGGCGGGCGGGGCGTCTGCACGTTGACGTCGCTGAGACATTGCATGCTTATTGGCCGATAGCTGGATGAGATGCGCTTCTTGCCACGGGGTGCCGCCACTTGCCCGCGCCGCACTCCTCAGTCTGCTAACTTTACACGGTAGCCGCACTGGCGCATGCGAATCACAGCGGGAGAGTGATCGCGTTTCATGACGCGCGCTGACGTAACTTCTAACCACCGTTCCATCCCTCCCTGTCTAGCTTCCAGTGCGCTCGTCGGCACGAGAAAAGAGAGAAAGCGCTGAGAGCGTGCGCCAAACCCCCGTAACTCCGCTGATTCTTGACAGATTCGAGAAATTTTTGCTGCAATCGATTCGGGAGGCAGTAAACTTTGATACTAAGGTCATTAGATCATTACTTGGAAAAGTGGTTCATGACCCCTTTAAGCCTCATAATATCGCATAAGCGCATAGTTCGGTCACGTAGCAACACTAAAGGCTTAATTGGATAATCGAGGCTAGCAAGCAATATACCTGTTCAGAGGCTATAACCAAAAATGTCGAATTTGTATCGTAAGAAAGAGAATCTAAGCCTGGGAAAATACACACAGTAAGGAACGTTGACGTTTAAGTCGTTAAAGATGAGGGCAAATTGGCCTTTTTAAACTCTAGACGCCCTTATTCTCAAGAATGTATCACCCGTAAAACTTAATTCGATCAAAGTTCACGCGAACTCATTTAGTAAGTGATAAGGATGAAATATGCGATTGAGGCCAATAAATCGCAAATTCCGGCATTCATCACATTAGTACGCACGAAGAATACTTGCCTGAAACTACAGTAGAACCCCGGTGACACGATCACCGCTCGTACGAATTTCGGGGTTATACAAATTTTTCTGAGGTCCCGGCCAAGGCCCTATAGCTTGCAATGTATTGGAGTACGGTTGTTACGAACCGATTTTCACCCCGCGACGTTTGATACGAACGCACGCTACCGCACAGGTACGAACAGGTGCTGCCCGCACTGTCGCGGAAGACGCGCCAATCGCGCGGCCGCAGGAACCCAAGCACGGGAAGCGCGCCGCTCCGTCATTTTGGCTATTAGCGGCGCGTCGTAGCCTCTGAGATTGTGAGCGAGAATCTTGAAAGCCTTAATGCGCGTTTGTGTGCCTTGTGTACAGATTACAGATGACATTGGCGTCGCGTTTTTCTTCTTTTTTACGGGCTGACGAGTGCTACTGTGCTCGAGGCAGAGTCGTTGTGTTGTGTTTGCACATGCCTGCCACGCCGATGCAAGCCGTGTCCTCGCAATCAGACATACCGTTAAAGGTGGACGAGGACCGAAAGAGGACGGTCTTGGCGAAGGAGCTAGGCCTCGCAACGTCAACATGCACGGTTGTTGAGGGCGCACATACCTGCCAACTCTCCAATTTGCACCGGAGACTCCCGATTTTGAGCAAACCTCCCGATTTTGCGGGCACGGTCCTAAATATCCCGAAAAACATCCCCAACACCAACGCGATAACAAAAGAATCAAAACAAAAGACAGCGGTTGAAAATTTTCTGGCCTTCATAAATCGCGTGCAAAGCGCTCCTTAAGTCACTTTCGTCGCAGTACTCTATTGTCATGCGGAAAAGCATACTCAGATTAGGAAGGGGCTACTAGCTGTCACGGGTCACATCACACCTGGTTCATCACGCGCGCAAGCAACTTATGTTTACGAGTACGAGTATGATCATTCACATCTTAAAACTTTACTGGAATTTCTTCGGAGCGCTTCATGACGTTGTTACGGCCCTGAGAAACAATAAATGAAAACGGATGCCAGCTTTCTTTTGTAGCAGAGTATTTTGCATGTTTTCTGGTGATACAAATTTCGGATGATACGAATATTTTTGGCGACCCCGCGAGATTCGTATCACCGAGGTTTTACTGTAAACAGCCTATAGCATTCGCGCTTCAGTCTTCAATAGTTGTGTTGCGTCGTGAACTGACATCAATTATATAGGCTTCGCACAAACCAAAAAAAAATGTCACAATCGGTTATCATTCAAGTAAATGGTCCTGACGCTCAAATCGGCGTAATTAAGGCATCAAAGTAACCCATTTTCCGCTATTATTCGAACAGAAATCTGAGGCAGAAGATAAAGAAGAAACGAGAAGCAAACCTACAGCGATACGCGAAAAGCCTTTTTTTTTTTCTCTTTAAAGAAAGAACAAAACCCAAGGATTATTTGCATTCTGAATAAATCAGCGGCATGTAAAGCGAGCAAAATCATTTCCTGAACTCCTTACACTCCCTTCTTTGTCTTATGTTTCCTTCGTTATATCTGAAAGGAAGTGGCAGACTGACACGGCCGACAAGGTCTAGTTTTATTCCTGGTTAGCAAAACGCGCCGCCAAGCTGCGCCCCAGGAAAGCAGCGCAATCAGCGCCTGCTAAACTCTCTTTTTTTTCTTCGCTCTCAGCGTCAAAAGTGGTCCAATTAAGAGGTACCCTCGCTCTGACCCAATCATCGCTGGCACTATGGTGTCGCCTCATTAAAGTCGGAACTTTTTTTTCCTCTGCATCGGTGTGGCATTATTCTTGATATCTTCCTGTTTTTAGCAGCGATTACTTAGTTTTGTCTTTCCTTTCTCGGATGCTCCTCTGCCCTCTGTCGATTGAGATCGTTTCGAATGCCAGCTACGCTTCAAGGCACCGGAAGGCAGGGTCGCGTTACTAGTTATAACGTGTAATGAGCCGGTTCGTGGCCCCAGCAAGGCATATATGGCTTCCTGACAACCTATCAAGCCAGAGGCATCTTTCTGCTGAATGTAGTACAGTTCGTTTGCAGGACGAGAAATCACAAAGATGCAGTTACTGGATGACTTAATTTTAAGTCAATACAAAACACTCAACGAATCATATTCGCGTTCAAGGGCAATACTACGACGGGCGAGGCAGGAGCAGTTATCAGATATTTGTCGACGATTCTGTTTCAAAGGCACGATTGCGAGAGAGCAACATAAATGTGAATGCAGTCGCCATCTCCCTATGACAAGTATGCGCGCTCTAACGCCACGGTATCTACGAATTCGCAGCTATTCAATGTATATAAAGACCGTAAAAAATTGAAGCATGAACACCCTACTGGGGAATCGTCGGATAACGCGTACGAATTATTTATGATTCCGTCATTAATCAAGGTGTGGCAAAACATGCCACCCATGGAGACCAACCCTGTCTCCGAATAACGTCTCCAAATATTTAACCACTCATCTCTCGCGCAAGCGAGGATTTTAGCCGTGTTAAGTGGGTCATCATCATCATCATCATCAGCCTGTCTACGCCCACTGCAGGGCAAAGGCCTCTCCCATGTTCCGCCAATCAACCCAGTCCTGTGCTTTCTGCTGCCACGTTATACCTGCAAACTTCTTAATCTCATCTACCCACCTAATTTTTTGTCTCCCCCTCACGCGTTTGCCATCCCTTGGAATCCAGTCAGTTACCCTTAATGACCACCGGTTATCCTGCCGACGTGCTACGTGGCCCGCCCATATCCATTTCTTCTTCTTAATTTCAACTATGATATCCTTAACCCCCGTTTGTTCCCTGACCCACTCTGCTCTCTTCCTGTCTCTTAAGGTTACACCTATCATTTTCCTTTCCATCGCTCGCTGCGTCGTCCTCAATTTAAGTTGAACCCTCTTTGTAAGTCTCCAGGTTTCTGCTCCGTAGGTAAGTACCGGTAAGATGCAGCTGTTATATACCTTCCTCTTGAGAGATAGTGGTAGACTACCATTCATGATTTGATAGTGCTTGCCGAATGAGCCCCATCCGATCCTTATTCTTCTAGTTATTTCACTCTCATGGTTCGGCTCCGCGGTTACTACCTGTCCTAAGTAGACGTACTCCTTTACAACTCCAGCGTCTCGCCACCTATCGCAAAGCGCTGTTCTCTGCCAAGATTGTTCCACATTACTTTAGTTTTATGCATATTAATTTTCAGACCTACTCTTCTACTTTCCGTATCCAGTTCAGTAATCATGAGCTGTAATTCGTCTCCCGCGTTACTCATCAATGCAATGTCATCAGCGAATCGCAGGTTACTGAGATACTCTCCATTAACTCTTATCCCTAATTCTTCCCAATCTAGGGCCCTGAAAACCTCCTGTAAACACGCGGTGAATAGCATTGGAGAGATCGTGTCTCCCTGTCGTACGCCCTTCTTTATTGGGATTCTGTCGCTTTCTTTATGAAGGACTATAGTGGCTGTGGATGCGCTGTAGATGTCTTCCATTATGTTTATATAGGCTTCGTCGATGCCCTGATTCCGCAGCGCTTGCATGACTGCTGATGTCTCCACCGAATCAAATGCCTTCTCGTAATCTATGAAGGCTATGTATAGGGGTTGGTTGTATTCCGCGCATTTCTCTATCACCTGATTGATAGTATGAATATGGTCTATTGTTGAGAATCCTGTACGAAATCCTGCCTGGTCCCTTGGTTGATTAAACTCTAATGTCGTATTAATTCTGTTAGCAATTACTTTTGTGAATAGCTTGTAGACAACGGACAGTAAGCTGATGGGCCTGTAATTTTTCAGGTCCTTGACGTCCCCTTTCTTATGGATCAAGATGATGTTGGCATTCTTCCAAGATTCTGGTATCCTCCCTGTCGAGAGACACTTCGTATACAGGGTGGCAAGTGGGTCGTTAGCTACTTATTGCAAGAGGAAAAAACAAGATTTAAACTTTTTGTGTCAGTATTCGTTTACAGCGCCAAAATTGTACAAAAAAAATAAAATGTAGGTGATGAACGCCTGAAATGGCATGAGAATTTAAACCATGTCGTTTCAACACGCTTGCAGCTTCTTCGCTGGATTATCTTCGTACTGAGTAATCGCACATTACATGGTCTTTCTTTCATGACATTAGGTATTCGGTATGAAAACATTCATTCATAAAACTGCCATGATTTCAACACACGGCCAAGAATATCGAAAACTGGTAAAACGCAATGGTATAAAACGCAATGAAACGTAGGCATCGAAGGTCTTTATGAAAGGGAAAAGGACAAGACATAAAAATCAAGCACCTTTCTAGCCACTATTTCATTAGTATACAAGCGCTCGTCACTTCTAAGAACTTCTTTACTCTATTAGTCGACTGCCTTTCAGTTTTTAAATCACGAAATGTTTCCTCGGACGTACTAGGGGTATTGTGTGCCTAATGTCAACTGATCGCCACAGATAAGTTTAAAGAAATGCCACAGCCCCTATTTGGTCACGCAATCCACTTCCCAGGCGCCACCATGCGCCACCGCAACAAGAGCACGCCCCGTTACTCTTGCGAAGCCGTTCATAGGCGGCGCGACCTGAGCTCATCCTGATCCTTCCGGCTGGCTCGTTTATACGAAGTGGCTAAGGCAGGGTATGGCCAGCAAACAAATGCTGCAACTCGTGGAAATATCTTCTCTTTTTTCATGCCACTGAAGGTTTTTTTTTTCTTACTTTCTTTTATTGCCTTTAATTAAAAAAGAATCTTGGCACTCATTCTCATATCTACAAATGTCGTAGCGGCTTGGCTTTCTAAATAGGCGTAGAATGAGTGGCAGTTTCAATATATATCTGCATTGCCACGCGCGACACCTCATTGTATTTTATGTGACTGCCCTTATACACGTGTAATCAACGCTTGTTGCCAATTGTGCAGCAGTGTTTGAGAAGCTTCGCGGTTGTTTCAGACTGCTCTATTAAGATTACGCGCACGTCGCGGGTATGCCCGACTTTATTCTGAATCTAACGCAAGAATCAGCGATAACGCTGGAAGGTTCCATCAGGCGTGTGTAAAAGCCGACGCGTTTCACGGACCATCAAAGTGTCGACGACGAACGATTGTGCTCAACGCTATCATTGCACAGAGTGTGTGACTTCCTATTTAGGCACTAGCTCGCTCAATAAAGTGTTTCATATTCACCTGCTCGAGTTCGTGTTCTTCACCGTCACGACCACGTGGTAACATCATGACCTTTTCACGAAGGAATCATTGAAGTACTCCGGTGAAGCGGAGTGGAGTGCAACACGATCGGGAAGCTTCTGGTCAGGGGCGTAGCCAAGTGGGCGGGTTCAATCATACATAAAGTATGGTTGAACCTCCCCCCCCCCCCCCCCAAAAAAAAAAAAAACTTTCTGGCTACGCCCCTGCTTCTGGTGCTTCGTTTTTGCCGCGCTATGTGATTGCAAGAGAACGGGAGCCACCAAACGGGAGCGATCAAAGTTATATTGATCCAAGCTTCTCGGTAGGAAACGTAGATGGCAGAAGCACTGCGCTACGTGGCACTGCGCAGCGGGAGTTCAGATGAGAAAAATTTTGCTGATATAGTTGGGGCTCTCTGTGACGATTTCTTTACAAAGCTGGCTTCAAGTTCTTTAGTTTTTATCATGCGTGAAGTGTAGCACACACGGGAGACGACGGACGAAAGATAAGAAGCAAACAGGACCAGGGCTGTCCTGTTTGCTTCTTCTCTTTCGTCCGTCGCTTCCCGTGCGCGCTGTATACTTTACGCATGATGAAAACTAAAGAACTTGAAGCCAGAACTTGAAGCTGTACCAAGTCGCTCGTTTCTATATTATTCTTTAGTTTTGCCTGACTTTGGTGGCGAAATAAAATTTGTCGTAGTTTTGCTACGACGGTGTTAACAGTGACTTTTCTCTCCTCCTCTTTAACTTTTATTCCCCTTCCCCAGTGCAAGGTAGACTACCGGGATCAACCCTGGTTAACCTCCCTACCTTTCTTTTACCCTTCATCTCTCCCTCTCTCTCTCTCGTAGCAGTTCTTATCGGTGTAGGTACGCTTGTAACAATAGTTGGTGATATTTCTTGGAGCACGTGGAAGATGCACATTGAATAGCTACTGTACGAGTTCGGAGGCACAGGGTGAGAGGGAGGAAGGTGAGGGTATCAGAGGGTGAAGAAATTTTCTACGCCATTTTTTAAAGAATAAATTGATGTCCTCTTGTTAGATGAACCGGTTCGTATGCAATTTGCGCCGCTTACGTGGCTATGTAGTGCCAGAACATCGCACTCCCTGTTAATGCTTGCGTTATCCTGTTGCGCACACAGCCTGTATAAACGCAATGACCACATGCATACACACATGCACACAGCAAAGCTCAGAGCAGTGGCAAAGTAAACATCTGAACGCGAGGTATGACCGGTTGCGTAGGTTTCAATCGTTCGCGAAATGTGCACATTTCAGTATTTCTAGTAAGTCCAGTAAAGTATGCTTCGTTATGAAAGAATAGCCACGATTATTTTTACAGTGAAACTGTGTATGCCGAGGCGAAACGGGTGTCTGTGGGCAGAAAACCCCTAGCTCGGGTAGGTGCCAAATAATTTAGACAAGCCCCACCACCCACCACATTGAAGAAGTTGTTCGCGGACGAATACGTGCCACAGAAATTGCGCAAATTCCACTTCCCGCTACTGGTTCACTGAAGTGTCACAAAAGGGAGAATACGCCAAAAAAAAAAAAAAGAAAAAGACGCATGCTGCTCAAATGGCTCCTGAAGATCACGCACGAAACGCCAAGCCCATGTAGCAAGCCAGAGAAGACTACGGAAAAAAGACACGTGTGCTGCTGAAATGGAAAGCTTTCACAGCCACCTTCACATTCAAACGTCCGTCTCTTCACTTCTCGGCATGAAGGGGCGCTTGAACCTGATAAATTCATTGATAAACAACGGGGCCGCCCCTATCAGCTTCACTGAACAACCACCAGCGCCGGCTCTAAATGTGGTTTTTTTTTTAGTTATTCATTAGTTTTAGTCACCTTTTCCTGGCCCTCCATGGCACCGAGCTGTCCGCTTGAAAGCATTCAATTGAACAAAGGCTGATGAAAGCACTGTTGGTGCTTCGGCTTACGCTTACCTCGGCGTTCTCGAAGGCGGTGCTGGACATTGAGCATTTGGAGAGTCCACCCGCTCCGCGGGGGCAACATGTGCATCACTCATACAAAGCAACATAGCGGATGATGCGCAGCACGGCGAGTACCACATGTGCAGGCTTATTCACACCTCCGACTAGCACAGGTCGCCCGACTATTCGTGACTGACGACCAAAATGCTACTCAAGGGGACCGATGTTCACACTTGCGTGCGACCTATACTCGTCGCCGCACAGAATACACGTCTGCTGGCATTGCCATTGCGCTGCAAAATAAGCTGACGACCTGTTCCTGCGCATCTGATTGGTTCCGATGTTTGCCACTGAAGTCGCGTGACTGAAAAATCGAGCAGCGAGCGAGTGAGCCAAAGCAGTCGCTTTGCTATCACGGCGGCCATTCGTGACCAGTCGCTTTGTGCCTAACTTGGTTGCACGCCCGGTGCCAGCCACAGGTGGGAACGAGCCTTTAGTCGTTAGTCGCAAAGAATGCGAGCTTGCGTAGCTTCCGCTTGAAAGAAAATAGCACCGACACAAAACACGGGTGAGCGATTGCTGTGCAAGAAGATCGACTGAGCCAACTACATAAATCCGCCCAAATCGAGAAACTTCAGCGGCGTTATCGCTGGCATCAATCTCACACGTTCCTTAAAACGTCACGGATTTGCGACGTGGATTCCATCATTGCCTCACGTTTAACGCCAAGATGAAAGGGAAAGAAAGCTTACACATGAGACGCCACCCGCGTGTGCCCGGATCTTTCGCGCTGCACTGCGAGCCTTTCAATATTTATATCGAAGTCTGCACCCAGCGTGCAGCGGAGGCGGGGAGAAGCGAAGTGGGATTCCAGGCTTGATGCCGTGACAGTCTAAATATGGGCGTCAACTTGCAGTACCATCATTGCTCTGACGAGGAGGTTAGGACGCTTGTACAGTGCCCCTGGCTCGAGTTGGGATGGGGCAGAGCGGCGAGTGGCTGCCACGAAGCCGCGCAATGCGAACGATGCCGGCGCACTCCAATCATGGGTGTTCAACGCATTCGCGCGATGAACGCGGCAGACGGCGTCGCACTGCCGCTGTCCGCAGTCTTAAAGCGGTTTTCGTTTAGTGCGGTAAATTAACCAGGACTCACTGCGATTCCCCCGTAGTTCTTGCTCAGGGCTTACTCCGACTCAAACTTAGCTAAATTTTACCCTGGCGGGCTTACTCTGGCGGGCTCACACTCGCAGAAATTATATCAAAGCTAGTCTCAATCGCACTTGGTTTCAATGATATTATATTGAGCCGGGCTCACTCGGACACAAAGAGCTTTTATGGACAAAAGGCTTTTATGTTCTGCATGGACACAATTTTGTATTGAAGAACTATTACTGAGTGCGTGAGCGTTGCACTGTGTGCCTTTGTATAGCCTTGTGTTTGTTTTCTACTTTGCGACCACAACTATTGTGCAAGAGAAGAGGAGTGGCCGGCGCCACGCATTGGCACCAACCTCTCGTTATATACATTTAATAATAAAAAAGCCAGCAATATTATACTGAGCCGGGATCCATCGGACTAAAACTCACGGGTTTGTCTGAGTGAGTCGACTCACGAGCGAGTTTGCCGACCTGTGCATGTATAAAAGGTTGTAATATTCCACATATCTTTCTAAAACGCAAACCAAATCGGAAGCTACAGGCAATGCTTACACTGTTAAATTGACAACACAGCCCCCAAAGTGCTTGGCTGCTTCTGCACACTGTTATAATTCGATAACATACTTTCGAAAGGACAGAGGGAAAAATAATAATCAATTTTATCCAAGAAACTTACGGTATTACAGATTCAAATTTACGGTTACTCCTTAACAGATACTGTTACATATCGCTCATTTTTGTCTACTAGTTCCTCAAGCTTACTGGGTCCGTTACTTTTTTTACTTTACATTAATGACCTTCCTGACATTATACGGCTCACTGCGTTTTATATGCTGACGATACGCTGAAGATGTATTGATACCGTCACTACTGTAAGCGTGTCAAAGTTGCCTTTTTACCAAATAAATCTAAGGGTTTTTAGATCAGCTCAACTTGATCTCTTCACCAGCAATCACAGTTGACTCTCATTTGATAATGTCAGTGACAGAGTATCCTAATACTAACCTTACCTTCGCTCTCCATATTGCTCACATTAGAAAAACGGCAGCATTCGGCATTCGCGCATTACTCAAAGCATCTCATAAAGCGCTCCTTTCTCTTTACTTCGCATTCATTCATTCTCGTATCATTATGGCATCATCATGAGGGAATACTTACCCGTGTCATCTTTCATCCATACAACATCGTCGAGCATCTGCTCTCGCGACAGTATGTGCAATAACATCTTAACTGTTAGCAACCTATTTCGATTTAGTTTTTGCATAAACAAATAAGAATCAACTTTCTGCTAATTTCATTGTATCCCAAGATGTTAGTTAATACTAACACAACCAGGTTTGCGGCTAACAATAACTTTTTACTTCCTAAGGTCCTACTAACTATGGTAAATCATCTTCTCTCTTCTGTACCATCTCCATATGAAATAATTTGCCCACTTCACTAAAATGTAAAGTTTCTTTAATTTCATTAAAAACTCATTAAAACAGCATCAGTTAAATAGTTGATCGGTCTTTTTTTGTGTTGCTTTATACTGTATACACTATTTGTTTTTTGATTTCATGCCTTTTTGTTTTTCATCCTGCTTCGTGTATTGTTTCTACGATTCTCACAGCTGCTTTTCCTTGTTTTATTTATTTGTAATCATCACCGAGGGTTTCGTTGCAGTCGTGTACTTTGGGACCCTCGTCTGTATATTTTACTCCCTGTAATATTCTTTTATATCATGATAATAAACTTATTGATTGATTGATTGATTGATTGATTGATTGATTGATTGATTGATTGATTGATTGATTGATTGATTGATTGATTGATTGATTGATTGATTGATTGATTGATCCAACGCTTCTTGGACTGCCTGAACGCCCAGAACGTGAACATACCGTTTACCGTTGAACATGAGGATGACAACGTGCTGCCTTTTTTGGACGTTCAGGTGCGGCGAGATGGGTGTGCCTTCGCCTTCTCAGTATACAGGAAGCCCACAAACACAGGTCGCTATCTCAGTTTTAATTCGCATCACCTCATCGGCCACAAGACGTCCGTAGTGTCATCCTTGGTGACACGCGCCGTACGGGTCTGCTCAGACGATGATGCGTTGAAGAAAGAGCTACGGACGATCCATCGGGAGCTAAACCGCAACGGTTACCCTGATCGTTTCATCTCAAAAACTGAGAAGCGGATACTTCAATCCAGCTCAAAGAGCAACGTGACAACCTGTGCACGTGCGGCCATACCTTACGTCGAAGGTATCAGCGAGGCACTTTCGCGCGTATTTTCAAAATATGATTTGCGCATTGCTCACGTCCCGACCAGCAAGCTCCGAAACCAGCTCGTCAATGTGAAAGACATGCTGCTAAGTGAATCGTTTCCAGGTGTCGTGTATAAGATACCGTGCGCTGATTGCCGTGAAGTGCATATTGGCGAAACAGGAAAGTTTTCTCGACGCCTCAAAGAGCATCAACGTGACGTGACTAAAAACAATCACACGACAAACGCCATCGCTGAGCATGCGCATGCACATGATCATACCACTGACTGGGATAACGCCGCCATCGTCACCAAGGAAAAGAACGTGTCATCACGCCGGCTTCTGGAATCACTAATCATTCAGTCGACGCCAGCTACAATGAACGGGACACCAGGAACTATGCCTGTCGTTTACGCATGTTCGTTGCGTCACGTTCTGCCTATATAATTGACAACGACTTCGAGTCCTGCTTAGTGAACAAGGAACCCGTATGCGGTTCCGAAACGTCAGATCATCTCATCCTACTTGGTCAGTGACCGTGAATCTTCTCCTCCAATGCCTGACCAGATGAACTTTCGTCGAACTCTTGACTATTGATAACACAGAAAAGACAGAGGGAAAAATAATATGAAATTTACAGATTCTTTACGCTTCAGGGGCTAGATAATTGCTTCAATGCTATGGATCGTTGGAGACGTGAAAGACACAATGATTCCTTACTGGTGAAAACTGCTTATTTTTTGTACATTCCAAATGCTGAGTAAACATCATACTCTGTTAAGATCCCCTTAGTAAATCTCATTTGTGCACCGTATATGCACTGTATTTAAGATATAACATCGTTTACGTGTCTCGGGGATCTCATTTGGGACATAAATTAGTCATCAAGAGGCACACTATAAAACTAACTGTCCGGAATCTGTCGGTATTCCTGTTTAGTTTTGGAGGTTTTAATCGTTGAAAATAGTCTTCCATAACCCAATAACCCCACCTCAGCGCTAATTCTCAGTGACTACCTAATAATTTGGCATTAGCTGCTCCGGCTAAATTGCGGTGAATGCGTTCTTCAGCTTTGTAAGAAAGCCGCGTCGAGTGGAGGCCGCTCTCAGTTTCAATGTGTCTGTCCTGCTAAAATAAACGCTAGGCTTTTTAAATATTAATATTCGTTTTTTTTTACTAGAGTATACTTCTTCGTCTTAACACTGATATCAGAACATAGCATACAATTAGTTAGGACAGTAATGAAGCGAGTGACACAAATGCACTTTTGTATGATAAAAGTACCTATTTAACAAGCGAGAGCCATTTCCGCCAGCCTACCTAGACTCCCACGTCTCTGTGTTGCTGCGGTAGTTTCACTAAATAGGTGTACATGTATATCAGAATGGACATGAATTATTGTCCATTCTGATACAAAAATTATTGTCAACTTGGGACATGAATGAATGGCATGCATGTCACATATATCATGACGGTGCAAAGAGCCAATGGCGTGCTACATGTCGATGCGGCCCAATACTTATCTTCCCCGTCCTATGCCCTTTCGGCTGTGGATTACAACAGCAAGGCGACCACATCGGCATCCATCACTAGTGTGTCACCTCTTGAGAGCAGGCAGAGGAGGATTAGCACTGTCCATCGCTGGTATCACTATGATTGTTAGTGACTTCAAAACTGCCATATACGTAACTTCAGTGCATGTCGCATCGGACAAACCTTTCAACCCATAGTTAAAAACAGCGCGAAGTAGACACAGACAAGAAGGTACACAGGACTAGCACTGTGTCCTTAGCGCTTTTAAATTTCCTTTCAACATGTCCCCTGCCCCATTTTTTCGCCATATCCTACACCCCGCTATATATAAGTGCCCCTTATGAATTCTCTGCCATTACAGAGCTAATGTCGATCACGTTATGTCGTGCGTACATTGCACCCACCCCCTAAATCTCGTAATAGTAAGAAGCACTGCGAGGTTACCATGTGCAGCTCGGCGCCGGAGGATAAAAACTCACAGGGTATCTTATGCATTCACTTAAGACGACTCGAAGGGGAAACCCACCTTCTTTTTCTTCTCAGTCGATGTATTGATCCTGCCCCGCCACTCTCCGAAAGCTTTCTGCACCTAACGTGGTTTTGCATTGTCTCCAAGATCGGAGACCCTCACCTGGCTTTGCATTGCCTCCGTGACCGGACTACCTTTGACAAAGTTACGATGTCATATGATGACGTCATCGTTCGACTTTACGTCACGTGACGTCAACTTGCCGTCATAATGACGACCCAAAATTTGGCGATCAGTGACGTCATCGTGACGTCACCACGTGATGACGTTTTTTTGTATCACTCGTCTCCGACGCTGGGACGCCGACGCCACCGACGCGATTGCCGATGGTCAAATTTCTCGTTTGAGGAGGCATCTAAGGCTTTCGCCTTTATAAAGCTGCCCTTCTCCTCCCCCTAGTCTACCCGTCAACAACGTTCCAATGGAGGCTGCAACCACAGAGTTTTCCACACTAAAACTATAAGCTTACGCGTCTAGGAGGAGGAGGACGCATGCGGAAGGAAAGGCAGGAAGGTCAACCACACGCGCGTTCGGTTTGCTATCCTACGCTGGGGGAAGGGGATTAAGGGTTGCAAAAATAGGCAGATAGAAACAAACAAATCCCCAAGGAAGTCCCGCGGGGAGCTTTTCTTTGTGATGTGAGCAGAGCCATGATACATAACTTACCTTCTATCGGCGTCGTAGTTGACTCAAATCGATGATTCAACACAGTATAGTGACACCGACATGTTATTAATGCACAACATTTTGTTGCATCCATTTTTTTTCGTAACCTTTGCTTTATTCATTCTCGCTCAACATAGTTGGATATGTACACTCGACGCGACCGCAATGCTTCGCAGAGATAGTTGGAAGGCCCCGGTCCGCATTCAGTCGACGTCGTCAACTCTATAGAATACACTCTCTAAACACGACGCCTTTCACTTGTGCGCACAAAAAAAGTCAAGTCGCACTGTGTTTCGACATAATCTGTACAATATGTGGGTTATATATTACAGACAGAGTTTCAATTAAAAAAAAGAACGATGCTTACGACCAAGCGCGTAAAATCAAAAACACCGTCACTCAAATTCTCACGCGATAAACGAATTACGGTGTGCTTTCTCTAAAGAAACAGCTCATCCCATTGCATTTGAGTGCCACTAATTCCATTTCTGACATCAATCCCGCAATGCACTCGCATTGACTTTTCTCTTACTTTCGCTACGAAGAACTTAAGAAGAAGAAGCCCCCCCCCCTTTTTTTTTATTAAGTGACGTTCACGCTCCATCATAAAGACCTAACCACTCTAGCTTATGATGAGACAAATCTGCTTCCACAAGTAACACGTACTTTAGTGTTCTCTTCTGCGTAAACAAGGCGCTCCCAAAATATAGCTAGCTTTCAACATTTCTCAATCACATGGTTCAACAACTAACCAAAATATAATTTCCGAAATTGCACACGGTATCGGGCCTTTCCATTAAAAAAACAAAAACAAACAATAAACGAGGTTCCATGAAGTTGAGGTAATGACGAAGATGCAGTGCGGAGTATCTCAAGTGTACAGAATCACTCTTGCACTGATAGCAACAAATTGATTGCCTTTATTTAATGTATCAGATAATCTTATTGGTGCGTTCAATAAAATATTTGAATAAATTGCGCTTTGTGGATATGCTAGTGCGTATGTTCGACACTTTTTGATATGTACGCTCATCGTCCCGCTACTAAAGACAAATTTAGCTTGTCTTGCTGGCTGCACCATAGTTTCGAACACATTTCGGTAATAAAATATTAACCAATTTATTTGTTCGAGAGGCGCTTTTCGGAAACAAGGGAACTGCTTCGGGGGGGGAAAAAACGATGTGGTTTCTCGCATAATTGCTAAGTGCTTGTAACTAAAGGCATGTCTGCATTGATTAACTGAGTACATCACCTAACCTAGATCTGCCGATTCGTTTAAAAACCGTTAGACCAGGAAAGCCACACTAGACGAATTTCGAAGTAGCGAGAATCAGGCTCCAGAATTATTATTACATTTGTGCAAGCTTCACGTAAAATAAATGCAATGTCTATCTTTCAATATAGTGGGTTTGCGTTTATAACAACTTTACAATGTTGTGTGTATCCGCACATGAATTGTGAACGCGCTTATGTAGAAAACATGAAACGCGTTAATCTAATAAACATTAATAAAAATAATTAAAACATTTGTAATCGAATTACGGCACTCTATAATGTCTTACACAACAGAAAATACTGTAAGTGTTTTATGCAGTCACGAACCACTTAATTGCGGCTACAATAGTTGAAGCTGTCAAAGATGTTGACACAGAGCATCAAAGAAACCTTTAAAGAATGAAAAGGATAATAAAGCTGTTAAAGAATCTCGGAGTTTTTATTTCGTGTTGAAAACAGAGTGCTTAATACTTGTTCATATTCTGAGAGTAAGGATTTTGCGAATGAATACTGAGGCTGTGTTAAAACACGGAACAGTAACTGTGTATCTTGGTAGCTACGCGCAATCATACATCTTTAGAATAAGCGACTACCATGGGTTGTTGCTGCAGTAACAGCAACTTTGAATGTGGTTTTCTTGTGTACTGATGCTCGAACTGGTCGATTTATTAAAAAAAAATCTTTGACTTCAACAGGCTTGATCTTATCAACGTGCCAGTTATGGGGAAAAATAGCGAATAAACCATGCTCAAAAACAGTTCTTTGATTTCACATTTTAGCAGCGCGTTATTTAATTCTAGCATTTATAATAAGATGAGGATGGTTTGTCGAAGGCGGCTGACGCCAATAGCAAGAACACTTTCACGAGTAAGTTGTTCGAAGACAGGTTACCTTGAAATGTGCTAGCGTACTCTCGCTTAACTAGCGCACTTTAAAGCCAGTTTGATAAACAGAAACCAGATAAACAAGGCGATATGGAGGAGAGGGGACATCTCGAGTCTCGCTACACAAAAGCGAGCGAGTTCTATTTGCTGAAACAACGAGTGTGTTATTGTCGCGGTTAACGAACAAGACGAAGACCTTTTCTGAAAACACGTTTGGCTTAAAGTGTTACAGGCTCCGGGTTACCCAAAGTCGTTTAGCGCGTAGCGTACGACGAACGAAGAGACATGCAATACAAAAAGAGCAACAAACTCTCCTGACATACGAGTACGTAAAACCTAGCAACAAAAACAAAATATACGGCATATTAGCTTTGCGGAAACCCGCAAGGTACATATTGCAGGCTTGCGTAAAATCTGATTTGTCCTACTCAGCGTACCTCGATTTCGCGATGAATGGATCTCCGTTGCTCCGTGATATTCAAGCTTTATGCATAGCCACGGTGTAAGAAAAATAATTTAGGTGTGGACACTCTCCGCCCGCCGCGAAGGAGAGCGCGTCCAGATAATGTTCGCCTTTAATACATGCGCCGGCCGCAGTTTCGTGGGGGGCGCTGCGACATGGGGGCTTAAGAAACCTATTGCGACGAGGCGAACGCGCGTTTTTCTTCATTTTTTTCTCACCTCATTGCATTTTTTCACGGCGAGTTTTCATACGGCCACGGTGTAAACGGCGCACCCGACGCACATAGCGTCCCTAACAGCGTTGCGTACGTAAAAGCGCGGCGTCTTGCTTAGAGCGCGTGAGCAGTCTTTCTGCTCGCTGACTTCTCACGTGCGCAACGCCGTTACGGACGCTACGCACGCAGCTCGTCTTCTATAGTACATACGCCGGCCGCGGTTGCGTGGGAGGCGCTGCGACATGGGGGCCGAGAGGAGGAAAGAGGCGAACATTATGTGGACGCGCCGTCGGGCGGAGTGTCCACACCTAAATTATTTTTCTTACACCGTGGCATAGCCCAGACGCCAGAACTCCCGCCCCTTAAAGGCCTTAATTCCGAGATTCAAACACAGGCCAGAAAGAATTTCCTTATCCTTTTCCTTTTCGAACTGCAAAGCTTTGTTAATGAGAAACCCGTATCAGCTGTCCTTGTAGTTTCGACCCCCTTTCCTTTTCAATTTCCCTGACAAGGTCTCCCATTCAGGAAACTTAGGCATGTCCGGCAGGTTGCATGCCTTAAGTGGCATGCGAGGGTTTATTGGTCAGCTGCCACTTCGTGCAAAGATCACTTGTTGTGTGACCTCCTCTGGCCCAAAAAGAGTGTCCCATACTCGCCGCTTTGGCTGCGAGTGGCACTGGCTAACATTCTCAGGAGTTAAACGCACAGAAATACCAAACAAAGTGCACGAGGGAGTGCCCTACGTCGCAGCTCAATTTGTATCCGAAGGTTGTGGTTTCGGGCCCCGCTAACAGAAGGGTTTTTTTTTCGTCCACATTAATTTATTGCAATTTGTCGTAATTACTTCACTACAGTTAAAAACAACAAATAATGTCCCCTATGCTTTTCTTGGTTCAATTGTCTGTTGGTTTCATTTGATTGTGTTTAACAAAGAAACGAGCCCCTCGAACCATTCCCCTTCTCTTGTTTTATCCATGCCTAGCAATACATGAAAACGACAGCAAGAAACTTGGAAAACGTGGACTGACGAAGAACCGAGAAGACACGTCTTTGTGTGCGTCTAGCTAAAGGAGAAAAAAAAAAAACAACGCGCGTTCAAGACACCGGGCTCATTCTTACGTGGACGCAACTGGACATCACATACGCGTGTGATGAATCTCGCAAATTTTGAACGACGTTAAGAGGTGAGACAAAGATAGGCGGCGCGGGTGAAACACCGTAACGAAACGAAAACACATTTTCTCGTTGATTTTTGTTTCTTGGCATTTAAATCATTCCTTATGCAATTCACAAACATTCCGTCAACACTAGAACCACGGTGATGATTACGAACCGTTTACTCCTTTGGTGTAGCGCCGCTATAAACGAAAAAAAAAAATGAAGAAAACAACTGCGTCCTTCGAGGCTGAAACCCAGCCACAAATAACTGTTTTTTCAGTCTCGCACTTGAGTGGCGACGACGAGGTCGTCGGAGTCCTAAGCACCACATCTGCCTTTTTTTGTGTTGTTGTTGTCGTCGTTGGCGTGCCGCTTGCTGCGGCTATTGCACAATTGCTCGAGGCATCAACGCTGCAGTGGATTATCCTCAATCCGCTCAGCGCTGGCCGGCGTTGACCCGTTCCACGTTCTCCTCCGGTCTTTCTTTGCTTACAGTGGCCACCGATACACGAAGAACAGTGCGGTGCTCCAGAGCAGCAGCTGACACGAGCAGCAACGGAAGCTTGGGACGTTTCTGGACGAATCTGAGGCTGAGAATCGCGACAACGGTAAAAGAAATGGGTTAACACATGTTGAGAACGCGTACAGGTTTATGCTTAGATATGGGACAGAGGAGAAACGTTGGCGCGATAGAGAAAACGTTAAAATAGAAATAGAACGTACCGTAAGCACTTCCTGACTTGGCCATGAACTTTTTTAAGGGTGCACTCGCGGCTCATATTTTAATCGTGTGATTTTAAAAATAGCAGCATTGTCACAATGTTCGGAAATAATGTTTAGAATTCAGAAGAAAGTTGCTTGACCGCAATGATGAGATATACTCAAACGGTCGCTGTTAATTGCGCGTTTTCTCGTGTCACAAGGTTTTGCCGAACAAAGCTAATCCTCACTCAACACACCCCATCCAAATGCCAATAGCTGAATATCTTACGTCACGTTGAGGAGCTAGGGCAATCCACTCTAAGATTTCACCTATTTTGATAAGCATCTAAATAGAAACTTCGTTTGTAGTCCTTCCTAATCTAGGGCGCAAATAATTATCCAAATAGCAACACTTTTCTACTGGTCATGTGGAGAAAACGCAACAGGTGCACGCAGGACCAGTGCCAATAAAACACACTGCATTTTTTTAGTGAAAACGTGACGCCAAGATGCGAAACGCACAAAGTTACTGTTGCTAATTAAATGTATAAATGTTCTCACATGAGCCACCTCGATTCCTTTCTGGTGGCTCGAAGTGTACCCGATCAAGCGGTCTGTGTCCTGATCGACTTTGTTCGTTGGAAGGAACTCCAACATCTGGAAAATAACAAAAAGACATTTTTTAATAATCTTTTTAGTTAAGCGAGCTCTGCTTAAGTATTCTACTCGGCACTTTCAGGCAGCTTCCTCATTTTTACGCATGTGCGATAATTTTCTTCCTGTGTGTCCTACAAGCCATGCCTAATCCTACACGCCGCGTCCTATTAATGCATATAATCTGTATATAACTCTTTTTAATAGGGTGTTTCTTTACCTCTGAAGAAGATTTACACGATTTTGTATAATAGATTGCTAATGCGTGTGTTGCAGGATATTTAACATCATATAGCACTGTGGGGTTCCTTGACCTAGAATAAAGGCAAACTATTTTACGAGTGCAAACAAAAAATATTTCAGAAATAAAGTTCCTATGTAAATATCTAAAGCCACACCTTTCCTTCAATACTATGCACTAAGTTCTCGCTATAAAAAAAAGCACATATGTCCACAAGCTGCAAGTATGCGCCGTTAATGAAATATCAATTTGGCAAGCAGATGCAGAAGATTCAAGCCACTATAAATTTCAGCAGCTTCTGACACATTTCCCGGTGTTCCCTTATTTCCACAATGAATTTCCGAGATACAGATAAAAGATGGGGCAGTGGTGTGAGAAATACTATATTACAGAGGTATATGCGCACAAGATTCTGCAAAATTTTATTCGTACACACTTTGTAGTAATCGATATTATATTGGAACGACTCACACGTTAAAATAATTTCTTCTGATTATTTCATTTAATTTCCTCGCTACAATGTCGGCCCTCCTTCTTTGCAAAGGTCTCGACCCTGCGTTTTCCAACAACCTTAACATATTTATGCATGCACAACAGGCCCATGGAACAATATAGCCGTCTCAAAAGCATGAGCATTATTTGGCAGTGGCACAGCACTTTCGGTTCACACTTTGATAAGCGAGTGACTTCGACAATCAATGCAACAATCACCAGTTTAACTGACCGGGCTGCGGAGAGTCCTGGGCGTTTTCGTCGAGGAATGACTTTGTAGCCGTTATCGAAAGGTCCGCTTGCGCCCTTAACCTCTGCAGGTCATCTCGGCCTGACACCTTGGCTGAAATCAAATTAGAGTGCAACAATATCTTAACTGCACCTAAATCTTTTTTGTCCTTTTTGTTGTATTTCAGGAACGATGTTATGAAAGCTGCGAAGAAGAAAGATGTTCATGCTGCTGTCATGTCCTTAACTGAGGTCATCAACTCTGAGGTCACGTACTCATTATACCGTTAATCAAAATATTGTATAACTTTCACGATCTGTTGCTAAATCTATTGCTAAAGTTTTGTATGTACAGACACTATAGATATATCAAGTTACAAATTTCAGCGCGTCTGTGCTTTAACATTTCTTATTCGACAAGCAAGATGTCAGCAGGCAGGATGCTTCAACTGTACCCGTGTACAGATGCCCCAGTACTTCAATTACCTATGTGAAAAAAGGGGATAGCGACGATCGCACTCTTTGATCTGTAATTTATTGCATTTCAACCATGTGCGTAAACTGTATGCATGTTAGTTCGCGGCGCACATAAACGTAATAAAACAATCATAGCGAAAGCGAGCTTACTTCTGGGCACCACTGCCTCTGTTGCTGGCGTCGGTCGGGCCAGAGTTGTCGGGTGTGGAATATCTGCAAGAGCAGCATTTTCACATCTTTTCGTCTTGCAGTTGATCTTTATGCAAGGAACAAAAAATTTCCATTCAAGCGAACGGCCAAATGAAAGCATTAATTTAGAATTGTTGATGAACCTAAAAGCACTGTGCCACGTACATGAGAGAATTCGTACCGAAGTCCCTCAGCCCAGCTTCTATAACTCACAATAATGCACGTCAAGTGCGTATCTGTCAGTATTATGCTACTGCTGACGAGAGTTACGTTGTAAGTTCAACGTGTGGTCTTCCAATAGCCACTTAGAACGTGGGATAATTGCTATCGCTTCGTTAGTGCCTTCAACGAAGCTTATATTCGTGCTTCTCCTTCAACGCACCACAATCCACCAGCTGTTTACAGTACTAAGCGTAACTGCGTAAATATTACCCCGACTAATAGGAGCTTCCTCAGTCAACACCCCCAATTCCCACATGCAGGCAATTCCAACATGCAATGCCTACAATTACGCTTGGTCTGTGTGACTGATAGCATAGCGTGTTCTCGGAAATCTCGTCTGCTCTACTCCGCTCTGCCTGTCTTCTTTCTGTCTTTCTTCATCATCTTTCAACAATTAAACTTCTTCTCTCTAAGCACTCAGGAATGCGATGGAATTGCTAACTCTTTTTCATTATCGCGGGATGTTTTAATAAGGCATGGATATGAAGAGCCAAGTTTATTGTCTCTGATAATCCTGGTCACTCCGCTCTTTGGTTGCTGCTATTTCAAAAACTGCATTTTGAGGCAGAATGGTTACATATTCCACCAATTCACATCCATGAATACCTTAAGCCACTTTTTCTTGTTATTTTTCTTGTTCATTCCTCTCTCTCTCTCTCTTTTATTTGATTCCTTCTATTGCGTTTGTGTCAAGGTTTGAGGTAAGGGTCCTCTAGAAACGAGGTGTATCCCATCTCTATCACGCAGAAACGTCAACGTGTCATTCTCGAATTAACCTTGTCACGATGAAAATCAACGTCTCGCTCTTTCTAGGAGCGAGATCTAGCCTTCCCGTGTCTATTTTAGCCTTTTCTATTATACCTCCCTATTCTAAAAGCTAAGGTACTCACCGTGCAGACGTATGAAGCCCTCCTTCTCGCCGAAGGTGTTTTTGGCGTGACACTTGTAGCGGCCGTAGTCGGACTGCCGGAGGTCGTGTATCTGGAGCCGCATGCGTATGCGGTAGGAGTCGACTTCTTCCGATATGGCGTACTTCTTGCTCCGGAGCAGAATCTGGTCATCTCCGCGGATCCACGCGGTCAGCGGCCGCGGCGAGGCCTCCACCACGCACTCGAGGAACACCGATGTGCCTACCGCGGCGCCTACCAACTGCTCCGAGACGCGGATCTTGGGCCGGACTGCAAATATCAGGAACATGCAACATACGTAGTGAATCCAGACATCATGCTCATATGACACGGTTCACCCGACAAAGAGAGAGGAGAGAGAGAAAGAGGAAGAAAAAGCTGTACGGCAACAAACAGGCATTAGCTGCTGGCTAAGACAGCAGTACCTCGACAACGACGATGGCGGCGACAACGATAACGTTTAGAAGACGACAGCGCTGTCAAAAGGTTGTTTGAGCAGAGCCATGTTGTCCTATCGTCACCGATGCCCGGTCGGATGACTGGGCATGCGCTGTGCTGCTGTGTTGGTCCCCCAGAGAGAAAAGCAAAGGAAAATAACGAGGAGGTAGCCCGCACCCCCCTGATGTACAGCGGGCTTAAGCCAATTTAAAAAAGTGAATACGGGACATTTCCCAAAGTGCATTAAAAAAATAAAGCTATTGAGGGGCTAAGCCAGTAGAGCGCGGTCGAAAGGACGTAGGTGTTAAACGTTAGACTGATGAAATGTAAGAAAGTAAGTTTAAAGGAGTACTGATACGAATTTTAAATATTTTCCTATTGTTGCGCAAATAAAAGCACTGCTGTCGAGAACCCTCAAAAGACTATTGTGGTGCCTGGGAACGCATCGAATACATTTTTAATACAGCTACATTAAAAAAAAAACACTTAAGGTTTTGATATCGAGGGGCAGCTTCTCACTGAGGTGTCATCGCTGTGTGACGTCACGGGAAGACAGCAACTCGCGGTGTACTAGCGGCAGATCTGTCATCTGCTCGCGGTGCACGTAAACAAGAATTAGTGAATTGTCGTCCGGCGATCCCGACAGCGATTTCTGCTATTTAGGCTGCATGCAGGACGCAGAATTCGCAAACTCAGAGGAACTGTGTTGACTGGTCGGGATAGTGACCATTGCGGTGGAGCTGGCTTGCAGGTGCTAAGTGATGAGAACTTTAAAATCAAAGTAAAATACTTTATTCGTGTTGCCTGATTCCGGCGTGTGGAGAGCGTTAACACTGCATACCAGGGAAAAGTAACATGTCCCTTTTTCGATGTCTCAAAATCGTGTCAGTACTCCTTTAACGGGCGCCGGTGAAATTACCGGGGCGCTGCCGTTGGCAGTATGTCCTCGGCGTGTAATGACACTAAGCGATGGCCGCCTTCATTGTTTATTCTTTCTTATTGTTTGGAAGGAAGGATAAAGGCATAGAGAGGGTCGGAGTGGACGGCTTGTGTACTGCCATGGTTATTGCGATACGAGTACATGACGGCACCGTCGCGGTAAACTTCTAGCATTCGCAGTCACGACAGCCAGTTTCGGTAGCGGCAGGGATTGTAAGGTAACCTTTTTCTAAGACACTCAATTTATATGGTGCAAATGACGATGATGATTGAGCGACCAGAACGTCGACTCAACGATGAGCAAGACAGTGAGGACCATGACACCCTGAGAACGACAACGCCGACTAAGGCGACCTCATAGTGACAACACACCGTAGAAGTCGAAACAACCGACGTGTAGAGTGCATTGGGAGTTCTTTTTTTTTTTTTTTTTTTTGCGCTGGTGAAGCACGACGCTAATCACCGTAGTGACTATACCAGCAACATACGTAACATTACATGATGCACACTTAACAGCTGCCGCCTTAAAATAAGTTCAGTGAGTTATTTATTCAGTTCTAGCCCTCTTTACGTTTACTTTTTTTTGTATTTTTATCAAAGCTACATTGTCCTTTCTGATACTTTTTTTTTCCACTAAGCTTCATTTCACATCAGCACTTCTACACAACTTCAATAAAAACGCGCACCCGTCATGATCATTCCTAATGACAAACTTGTCTAACATGTAGTTAGTGGAAAAAATATATACGAAATATTTTGTTGAGGAGCCAATACCCTCCTACAGCTCAATAATTACGTCTTTAATGCTTGTGTAAAAGAATCTCATCCAGAGGGAATCTACGTCATGCATAAAACGCCACGCAAATAACTGTTCGCCTGTAAAGCGTGCTTTATCTTAGACACATAAGCCAAAGGAGGAAACTGCTTTAAATAAATATGAAATTTTTGGATGACAATGGGGATGAATCGGCGCGAGTACACGACCTGAGACTTTCAACGCAGAACCGTAAGGGTAACAGAAGTGATAGTTAGCTACCTCAATATGATAAAAGCAACAAATTATTAAGTTCCTACAGCAGCCCAACCCACTCCTTAGCATAACGACACTTTTCATTTTCCTACTATGCTGTGGTACTTCCACTGGTCCACGATGCGTGAAGGTAGTCAGCGAGCTCTCTTTTGCGATGCTCTTACATTTACTACGTTCGCATTGTTTTTGTTCACTTGCTTATTTCTTGTTCATAGTATCATTCGTTGCTTTTATGCATTAACCCTTTGTATCCCATGGCCAATCCAGCTGCGCAAGTAAATGTTTTTTTGCGTATATGCAACTACAATACATACGAAAGTGGGAATAAACCAAAACATGGGAAGTTTTAGCGTTAGTTCTACAAGAAAACAAGTGTCCACATATGTGGACGCTGGGAGCACCAGTTACACTGGGTCCATCATCCTTCTTCATCGTACATGGGAACTTTGCTTGCCGACGGCTCTGTTCCAACACAATAATCACTATCATCATCACTACTTACCATAATCAACGCCATCATCAGTTCAACGCGTTCATCATCATCATCATCATTATTATTATAATCATCATCATCATCATCATCATCATCATCATCATTATTATTATTATTATTATTATCATCATCATCATCATCATCATCATCATCATAAAGGGTCACGTGGCCGATGGCTAACGGCTCTGATTCAACGCCTTCATCATCACCATCATTATCACCATTCAAGGCCCATCTGCTTGCCCACCGCTTTACTTCAACGTGTTCATCATCTTTATCGTGGTTGATCATCATTACTAGTGCGTTCATAGTTACGTGAATGCTTTACGTGAATGCTTTCAAACTGAATGCTTTCATCATCAGCAGTAGCATTTTTCATAAGGCATTTGCTTGTTGATAGCTCTCCTTCAACGTGCTAATACCGGTGCCCTCCAAATCGGATCATTCGCTTCTGCTAGTCAGCTGGAAAATTATGGCATGTAAGTCTTCATCACTTAATCCACGTCCAGAATAAAGCAAATACATTCTAAATAACTTCTACAAGGCGTGTTTAGCTATGTCACTGATAATGTTTTGGGTAGAGCCGCACGGCAACGAAGCGGGACTTACTTCCATGCGGCGTTCTATCAGCTTTTTACACGAACTCGGTATGCCTGGTGTCCACAAACGTGGACGCTGCAGCGACAACTCAACTTGCAAAACTTTGGTCGCTCACAGTGCAACAAAAGTCACACAAAGACAAGATAAACCCTTCCTTTTCTCAAATAAATCTCAATAGTATAAAAATTCTTAAGAATTTCGAGTGAACCTATAAAAATATGTAGGCATACACCTCTACAGGCGACTTGTGAAGAACGCCATTGTTCTGTGCGCAGTTACCGCTGTTTGTGCACAGAAGTGGACACATATAGGAGTTTTTATGAAATTCTGAAGTAATGCCAACATTTCAAATAGATTTTTAAGGCAATGCGTTGGCTAGCCTGATCCCACTTCACTGATATGTTTTGTCCACATATGTGGACGCTGGGATACAAAGGGTTAAGCAGAGAAGCGATGTAGCCGAAGTACTGTTTAATAGTTTTCACGACAAGCAGTCGAACAAAAAAAAAAAAAAACACGATACCCACTTTCTTTTCTCTCTCTTTTTCTTTTAGGCTGTGTGTTCAGGAGGCACGCATACGACCACAAGGATGTTCACGTGCATATATTAAGTACGGCGTCAAAAAATTGTCAGGCTCTGAAATTCAATGTATAAAATCTAAAATTACTCACAGTTCACTTGCAAGAGTATCCTTTGGCTGACCGAGGGTGGAACTCCGTTTTTGGCAATGCACAGGTAGGCGCCCATATCTTCTCGATTCACCTGGCTTATGTTGAGGAACTCTCCTTCCACCGTCATCACTGCGATGTACCCACGCGCGATATACGTTGGCTCAGAAACGCTGCCAAAGATAGCCCTTCAATATAAATTGCAATGCAAATGTGACGACAAAAACATAACATTTCTGGTACTTAAACCAAGCGAAAAGGTCGCAAGAAAAACTGGGCAATTTTAGTAAACTCCTGCAACATTACCTCACTAGCAATTTATTTCTAGTTGATCCGGATCGTGAAGTTTGCCTTAAGGCATCGTGAACAAAAAAACAATATGGTTTATTCGCGCATCCTAATTTAGGTCCTTAAAATTAAAGGAAAAGAGGGCTAACCGGAGTTCTTGCGGCCACTGTAGCGTTCGAGGTTGACCTCCCGGCCGTCCTCTCGCCGCCAGAGGATGGTGGCCGGCGGATAGCCGCTGGCACGACAGCGCAGGCTCACGCGCGAACCCTCGTCCGACCGTAACGTCTGAGCTCGTCTCTTCGTCAAGGATGGAAGGTCGGTACTGCATATAGACGTCACCAGGCATGCTTTAAAAAACCGGTTAACAATGAAGATCATTCCGATGTAAAGAGGCAGTGATTTCATTGCTTGGTATAGATCTGTGTGTATCACATTATGACTCCGTTATATTTAATATATGACTAGCGTTCTAGATGCGTGGCTTGAACTTTAAGAATGGAACCGGTATTTTCAAAATCATCTTATGCTAAAGTTGTTCGCAAGCGAAAGTTTCAGTCAACTGTGATGCTGGGCGTATGTTTAGCAAAGTTTAATAATAATAATATCTGGGGTTTAACGTACCAAAACCGTTTAGCAAAGTTTGCTCGCCAATGGTTAAAGGGCTTTAGAACAAAAAGCTTTGTAAATTCTGGCCCAGTTTTGTAGCAGTCATAAATTATTTCCGCTTGTTAAGAATTGTTAAGAATTTCAACTTCGATGCGATCCCTCCTGATATCCGTTTCACAACCAAGTAGCGACACAACCTAGCAAGATTACAAAACTTTGCAACCGCCAAGAAGGCCCAACTTAGAGAAGATCCTTTGACACAGCTCGCCAGTGGCTAGGTTCCTGCTCCAAAATTCGAACACGCGAACAACTTTTTGAACAAATCACTGAGCAGCCTATACTGTATTTCTCTTTAGTGTCCCTTTAAGAAGAGTCAGAAGATGGGCCCACCGAGCACGTCAAGGAATCCCACTTCTGTGATCATCGGCTCGGTGTTGATCTGGCACATGTAGAAGCCCTTGTCCGAGGGCTGCGCGTTCCGTATGTGCAGCTGCCAGTGGCGCTCGTTGTTGTCGCTGACCCGCAGCCGCGGCTCGCCGACGATTATGTGCCGGTGGTACGTGAGCAAGGTCTCTGTGTCCATCTTGATCCACGCCACCTGGAAACAATCGGCGGGCAATCGTCGTGAGCGTGTGGTTACGGGGAGTATGGATTGGACTGTCTTACTAGTGATCCTAATTTTAAAAGGCACATGTCCCACTACTACCGCTTTGACGATGATCATGATTGTGGTGATGAAAACGGGGAGAAAGGGGACATGATGGCATTGATGTAGCACCAGATATAATCGTTTGCGATTGCTGAACATGACAATTCCTGGTTGCTTCGCTAAGACAGATCACGGCCATCTTGCTATATTTAGAGTAATGCGGATAATTTGGCAGTGTACAAAGGCAGAATTCGCATGCTTATCTATCCGTAAAAATTTAAAGCATGCCTGTGTTAGTTACAACGAACAACCGCAGGGTAATGGAAGACGTAACTCAGGGATGCACTACCACCTGTCAGAATCAGAATAATAAAATGACAAATATAAATTTAGCTCGTATTTTAGAAGCCCATCGCCCCCTCTGTAATCTTCGAAGAACTTGATGCATACTGTCTGAAATTGCCATTTGAATAATAGATTGCCAACCGCACTCGAACACGTGTTCCGCACGGTACCTCATAAATTCACCCATCTGCTGGAGACAGGTGGTGGCTAATCTAGCATCAAATGCTTTGCGTGTTGCACGCGATGTTCTTAACTCCAAGGCCTCCCAAGTTTTTTGTTTCTGAATATCATAAAATGTATGCGCGTATATGACTGCCGTAAAACTTCCGTTAGTATTCCGCGTGGTCTTGATGCTGTGGCCGGAGAACCTCGAATTGAGCTTTCGCTGAAGAAATTGAGGAAATAATGAAAACTGTTGCTTGCGTCGAGATAACATATTTTGTGCGTAGTACGTCGTTGCTCATTAAAAAGGGCGCTGCGGATGAAAGTGCGGATAGATCGTGATTTATTGAAACCACACTGCAACACGTGAGACAATGGTGAAGAACAGCGGCGCCGGTAGCAGCGAGGGCTGGTTTTATTTTTTATCTCTCGCGCGGGTCCGTCGTTGTGGTTGCTTTGCGATCCCAGAAAGGTAATAGCTGTCGGTTGGAAAACCCTTGTTCTTTTTTTTTTTTTCTGTCACGTGGGCGGGAGCTTAACGAAGGAAACGCCGTAGCGAGCTAAGCGAATTGAAGGCCTCCTTCTCCGCAGTAACATCTCTCCCACAATTGATTCGCCATACAAAGGAACAGCAAAGAGAGAGAGGGGTGGGAAGGGTGCAAACGAGATATAAGGAAAATGCGGGGGGCACACCATGCGGGCAAGCACTGCCACTGGTAGACGAAATGACACCGAAAATAGGGGGGGACAAATGGAAAAATCCGTTTAAGGACAGGGGGAAAAGCGGCGCCCCGCCGAGGAGCTGAAGGGAACGGTAAGAACTATTGGCAGGAGCGGGACAGGGGTGGGGGCGTATGAGGCCTGTCTCACTAAATGAGCGCAGTACTGCAGAAGCCTCGAGGCCGCGTCGGCCATTCACCTCACTAAGTTGTATACCAACGAAGCAACGGGAACGTGGGCGAGATTACGCAGAATAAAACGGGTAGCCCCTGTTTTTAATCAATGCTGTAGACGCCGCAGGCTTCCCTACCACAGTGCTTATGAATGCTGTAAAATATGGTATTCTCGTATTTAAACGTTGTTGTTCTAACGTAGTAGTTGCCCATGAAATTGTGTTAGGAAAATTTATTCTATGAAAAATGATTAATATCTCTGCAGTTGAACGCAACATTTTATTATACGAGACATAGGTTTACGAGAATCACATTAGCGGAAAAAAATTGAGACAGACACACAGGTTTAGAAATGATAGACCAGCGTGAGTACTACTGCCAACTGTCTATTTCAATCGAATCACTCTCCGAAACGATTCATGTATATCTGTTATATCTGTTATGTGTACATGCGTATATCAGTCATACACATATAAATGAACGAAAGAAAGAAAATTTTTTCTAGGGGCTCGTTTCTTTGTTAAACAACCAAATGAAGTCAAGGCTAATTGTCTCTTAGATTCATTTGGTTCTGTATACAAATAAAGCGATTCATGTACATCTGTCAAGCGATTCATAGCGAGGGCGATGCCTATCTTTTCTATTTCTATTAGTGTCTGAACGAATTTCTCAAGCTGACTTCATTAGTGACTCGATATAGACGTTCAGCGTAACCAACAAGATAAAGTATTTTTTTGCGGCAACTTTGATGAAGGTCCCAGAAGCAGCCAGTTTCGAAATGCTTCAGCATTGCTTTTCGTAAAACTACCTAATAGAAGCGGACCTGGTTCGCATTTATTTCTACCTGTGGTATCAGGTCATTACATATTCGACAGTTAAATGCTACCCCATCCATAGCTGCATGATTACAGCATTCAAAATAGAGCGCAGTTGGACGTTCATAACTATCAGTAGATTGTCTGGGTCAGTAGAGCACTACCAAAACCCATGCACACCCAAGTCCTCCCATACGACACTTCAGTGTGCTCTAGTGGGCTACCTTCTCACTCCTTGTTGTTCTATCGTTAAAATGGCAGAAGGGGCGGTGTATGATGCACTATATGTTTAGTTTTATTTCTTTGTAAGCGGGCAGTAATATCATCAGTGCTTTGAGATTGCTTCATTGTGAGCCCACTGATATTAGTGTCTACACATCATGCTGTTTGCTGTCTGGTTAACCTCCCTGCCTTCTCCCTTTTTGTGTTCCTTCCTTCCATCATGCATCGTCAACACAGTACCCTCGGATATCCCGACCTCCGAAATGATCCACAGACCTTATAGTCCCTATAAAAGCTTCTATATTAACAGCTGTGTAGCACCCACCCTTAAAGTGTAGGCACTACTACTTTCTTACGCGTAGAAAAGTGTCTGCCACTGCATGCTTCGCACTGGGCACAGCGCTGCACCGTATTGGCCGTGCAGAAGCGTACGGAGAAATACAGGTTGGCAGCCTGCTTCGCTTCATCGACGGACTGGATAGATCGAAAAGAAAGAAAAGAAAGAAATAGCGTGCGAAATGATTGAAGGGCAAGATGGGAAAGCCACGCCACGCACTGAGTAGTAACTCGGCAACAAGAAAGGGAGAGAAGGAAGGAGGAAGAGAGACGTTTGCGGAGCAGACGACAGCAGCCTGGGAGCCAGACTCCCGAGCCGGCTCGGAGGGACGACGGAGGTCCGGACCTCCTCCCAAAATTGAGGGGGGTTCTGCCAAGCGTTCCTAATTCGCAGGAGCCAGTTCTCGTCATGCCTTTCTTCCTCCTCCACCCTCACTCAACTGCTTGTGTCTCCCACGCGTTTGTGCCTACCTCCCTGGTGTGCGGGACCAACTATACCGAAAGGCCGGTCTGAATGACTCACTACGCCGTGCAGTCTCGTGGGCTCGTTTGTGTGAGCCTCCCTCTGTAGCTGTTCCTTGGATTCCTTTCGCTACATTCTTCTTTGCGCCTGATTTGGTTTAGATATTTCTTCATCGAACGACCTCTGTTTCCTGTACACATACCAGGACGGCACACACACCAGAGTCGGCATCACGGAACATGTGGGCCTCAGCTGATTGAACTTACATCCCCTCCTTTTCCTTCGTTCTTTTTTTTTACTGTTATTCGGAGGCTTAGTTATATGCCAGAGTCGTCGGTATTGGAAATAACTCTCTGTCAAACGAGGTAATGTTGGGCAGTCCACCTGTTTTCAAGAGTAATTGAGATGAACTGTTTTCGAATGAACTTGGGGTGTCTCACCAATGGAAGGTTTCCCACCACGCGCGTTGAACGCGCAATGCGCTCTGCGTAATAAGCATACTAAAATGAAAATTGCGCAGACATCTGCAATGCGTTCATCTGTTTGAAAAGAGGTTGCACTTAAGCTTTAGAAGAAGCAGTCCCTCAAATGCACCTATGCCCGAGCACGCGAACTAATCCACCGCGCCGGACCTTCGCTAACCAGAGGCGAAGGGGACATGTGGCACAGAGACCCCCTCCTCACCTTCAAGGAAATCTGTAAGCACTACCAACTCGGTAGGCGGAATATTCCGCCGCCACATACGAGGCTCACGAAGCCGCAGTCAATCACGCTCAGAATGCTGCAAACCGAATCGTACATTTATCCGCTGATATTTAGCAAATTTATGGATAACATCAAGCCAAACTGCCTTAGCTGTATGGAACGACGGTGTGCACTCCCACACATGATCTGGCCCCGCCATGGTGGTCGAGTGGTTATGGCGCTCGAGTGCTGACCCGAAGGTCGCGGGATCGAATCCCGGCCGCGGCGGCTGCATTTTCGATGGAGGCGAAAATGTTTCAGGCCCGTGTACTTAGATTTAGGTGCACGTTAAATCACCCCAGGTGGTCGAAATTTCCGGAGCCCTCCACTACGGCGTCTCTCATAATCATATCATGGTTTTGGGAGGTTGAACCCCAGGTATTATTATTATTACACATGATCTGGCAATGTTCGGCACTGCATGACGCCTCACTAAACTCGGAAGAAGCCTGGCAATCGGCGCTCACCAGCTCGGGCTACGACGTCCAACTTCGGACTGTCCAGAGGGCCCACAACTTCACAGCCGAGCTCGCCCTGCCCGTCCTCACGTGGGTGCGGCCCGCAGCTGACCATCCCCCTTGAAGGTAATCGGCCCCTCAGGCCCTTAATAAAGTTATTTGATTGACTGACTGTCTTCAAAAGAATTATTACACTTGGTTATACAGGGTGTCCCAGCTATCACGCAGCACGATTTAAAAAAAAAAAGAGGAACGGCGTTACGCGAAGCGAACGTGCTACATATTGTTCCTAGTACACTGGAGTAGCCACTGCTATTTTTTTCGTTAATGAGGTTTAATTAATTAGCCACAACTATATTTGTAACTCGACAAGTACTCACCTAATTGTCAAAATGTCAATGAGGCGTATGTAGGCATGTTCAAAGGACATCTAACTGCGCAATTTTTGACAACGTACTAATTACGTGCTCATTTTTTCCCGGCTTATAAAGAAAGCCCGCGAAATATAAAAAAATCACAGCATATCCACGGGGTGAATGATGATGAGTGGGGCGAAGCTCCGGAGGGAATCATCGGTAAACCGTGAAACTCTTCCATGAAATTCGCCCAGTACATCATATAAAGAGTGTGAAACACCGTATATATATTAAACATCAAACTTTTATTGTACTGTTGGTTTACGTGGTCCCTTCATTATCACCGCTTTGTGATCGGTGAAATGCAAGGAAAGTGTCCGCTCCCGAGCGAAAGAGAAAGCGCGCCAAGAGCGAGCGCGACTCCGAGCGAAAGAGAAAGCGCGCCAAGAGCGACCGCGTTCTCCGCTCTGCCTGCGAGAATTAACGGGAAGGCTAGAGGGAAGACACGACGCGAGGTCGGTAGCATGCCAAACGAAAGCCAACGGAACGCGATCGTGCAAGTGCTCCGGCTTCGCATCGCCTCATGTTCCCATTTAGCGTCCCAAAACCAAACATCTTGCTCAAGGTGTGCTTTGCGTTTTTCGTAGAAATAATTTCTTTATCATGAACATTAAGACGAAAAGTTGAAAGCTCACTAGAGTATATCGCCCGCAAAGTATTCTTTTAGTGTGATTTAACTCTTGTACGGCAGGGTCCTCGCGCCGTTGCCGATCGGGCAAGGTGGCTACATACTACTATAGAGGAGGGAACGACCCACACCCTAAGGAGCTTCCCCTAAAATAACACGTGACTACGCTCCCATCCGCAAAGGAAACCAGCGCCCTCAAATAAGCTTACTGCAAACAACCGATTTGTCTGTTGTTTGTTGCGAGAGACAGCCTTCCGCATTTTGGCAAGGGTACAGGTCGGGCGCCAACGATATGCGTGCAATTTCGATGGGATTCATACCGTTCGATAGTACACCACACTCATTATCCATATCTCACGACCGACTGTTCTCACTGATAACGCGGCAGGTTTTCTGATTACGGCCTGACTCTGTAAAACCAAGCGGTGCGTTTCTTAGGCCGGGGAGCGGCAGATAGGGCGATGCATTTTTTTTTCTTTCTGCATTTTTTCTTGATACTGTCTACCTCATGGGAGCCTGTTTGAGGGCGCTGGTTCCCGACGCGCGCAACAGTCTCGTCACGTGTCACTTTTCATATTTCGCGGGCTTTCTTGATTAACTGGAAATAATGAGCGCGCAATTAGCACGTTGTTGAAAGTAGCGCAGTTAGATGCCATTTGGACATGCCCACATACGTCTCATTGACATTTTGACAATTAGGTGAGTACTTGTTGAGTTACAAATATAATTATGGCTAATTAATCAATCTTCATTAACGAAAAAATAGCAGTGGCTACTCCAGTGTGCTAAGAACAATATGCAGTAGGTTTGCTTCGCGTAACGCCGTTCCTCTTTTTTTAAATCGTGCTGCGTGATAGCTGGGACACCCTGTATATTAGTGCCCTGGGTTGTTGACTTTCTCTAGAATGAAGGAAAGACGATTACTTTTAAGAGCTCGTTTCTTAGTTAGACAAAATTAATGAGAAATAACAGCGCCAGTCGCAGCCAATAACAGCGCCAGTCGCAGCCATGGCGGCGAGTGTGGAACACTCTTTTTTTCTACCTGTTGGCGTCACGTAGGTGCGGTACCTGCCGGCGGCAAGTTATCTTTTTGGCCACTTTACTTTGTTCACACTTTATCCTAATTACAACGAATAACATCCCCTATACTTTCTTTGGCATTATTGTCTGTTAGTTCTCATTAATATTGTCTAAGAAACTAGCCCTTAAAAGTAATCGTCTTTCCTTCATTCATAGCGACGATCTCGCTCCGGCAGACTTGACGCCTTCACGTAGTATGCGAGGGATTATTGGTCAGCTGCCAGCTCGTAAAAAGATCACGTGCTACCCTCTCACCTCTCTCTTTCGCACCCCTTACTATACTATACTATATATAGCTACGCTTGCTCTCATCAAGAATTTTCCTCTTTCTCTCTCTCTCTGTCTTTCTCTCTCTCTCCTTCTCTGTACTCATTGTCTCGCCTATCACAGTTATTGCATCCCACGCCGGAGAATTGGGCGCACGTGTTCTGGAAGCGAAGCAGAAGACGACAATAAAAAAAGAAAGCGCGTGCCGGCTCATGATCATGCCAATTTTCCATCTACGACATACGGCCCACCTCGAGCATAACAGCTCTGCTGTGAAAGCGTAAAGTCATCATTCAGCAAACGCAGTTATCTCCCGTGCCTCCTGCGTGCTTTATCGACGTTGCGTGGCACCAATTTTAAGTGTTACGAATTGTCCCACCTCGTCCTGGAGAACGTGCTCACTTTATGCCGAGAGGCACAAAGGCTGGCTCAATCGCATCTCATTTGACGAAACCGCCGCGGCCGACCCGTGCCGACGACTCATTCTGTCCCATTGTGCTCGCGTTCCATTGAACGGTGTTGCCAAATACCCTGCTTTCATCAAAGACCAGTCGCTACGCCTGTTCCATGGTCACATAAACACCCTTGATTCTTCGTAAGAATTTGAGGCTCTTTAACGTGGTGCCTCCGACCGCATTCGCTATTGCTTTAAAATTTCTATGAGATAAATACTACTACGTTTTTACATTGCCTTATTAATTTGCGCCTTCATGATGCGTAGTAGGCATGTCAGGCCATGATGTGGAAAAAACATTTGCAGTGGCTTGGCTCGGCTATGCCAGGATATACGTAGCGTTAGCAAAGGTTCAGCTGATTATTCTTAGCTTTCCAGATTATCTAGGATTATTAGCCTTATTCTGTTCATTCTTCGTATGCTGAACCACTAATTGCCAGGCAACTACTTCGGGATCCGATGAGATAAGCTTCTCGGCTCTTCTGCGCCGTCGAGAAGCATTTGCGCTCTCCTTCTCCATGTCGTTACCCACCTGCAAACGCCAGTCAGTGGCGCTATCAAGCGGCCCCGGCGCAGTGTCAGACGGCGACTGCAGAGCGAAGGCGAATAGCTGCGCGCGCGCTGGCGCCACTGTGTCTACGACGTCACTCCTCTCGAATGCGACGCAGACCAGCAGCGGCGAGACGCGCGCATCGGTGTCGGAGAGCGCGTGAGATGCCAGCTCCGGTGACCCAGCTGTGTGACATCACTGATCCTCGCGCATGCGCAGCACGGCTCATGACGCTCCACGCGAAATCGGCTCCGGCTAGGCAAGTGTAGCTAACGCTACAAAAATGCTACGTAATATCATGCAGGGTCATTGGAGACTTTAGCGTTGTCGGCAAGCTGGTATAATCCCTTAAGACTGTCCCTCATATTTTAGATTCTACAATGAGATGAAATGGGAACAATTGCGTGTACATGGTCACGTGATTTGTCCCTGCAGGTAGAAGAATATAGCTAAAGCTTCTCTGTTCCCGCATCTGGAGTAGAAACCGTTAATCTCTTTTTTTTATCACCGCAACATCTCGAGAATTTTTAAGTGTGTGCTACGCAAATATGCAAAAACGATGATATTTTTTAAAAAAGAAAGAATGGTTGGCCCATACCTCAAGGGTAGACAATGCATGAATGTGTATAAATGGTGAATCTGGCAACACGTTTTTATTAGCTTTCTTGTTCGCTTTTGTTTCCAGACTCACAAAGGTGAAGGATTGGTACTACAAGGCTCGCTTTGTCAATTCGCACACTTGTCAAAAGGAAGACAAAAAAGAAACCTAGTGTCATTTTCATCAAGTCATACTCGCTGCCATAGTCATCACCCTTAGGCTTCCCAGAAACACATGACTAAAGTTTTCTGAACCTGACATTCAAATATGTGAGGCAATCATTCGCATTCATTTCGCGATCGAATCTGGACTTCCAGTGGCAGGATTAAGGAATACGATCTTGGAAATCATTTTAGGAGTACGAAATTGAATTCGCGAAACAGAGGAAATTAAATATATACCATGGCGCGCGTATATTCTAAATAAACGCAGTACTGCGAACATTTTCAAGCGCCTAGCTTAGTCACCAGAGGCCTAAGGACCTCTTGTTACAATTGTGAATTTGCTGTTGGACTCAACGTCTTATGTTTAATCCATTCATGTAATAAATATACTTGCTACAAGAAATATATAATCAATCTTCTTTGCAGATTAACAGCAGCAAAACAGAAACAACACTCCTACTGCTCAATACGAACAACCGGTAAAGTTTCGGTAAAGTTTAATATTTTGTCGTTTATTAAACTATCGAAGGCTCGATAGCGGCTTATCAGACTGATTTACAAATAGAGCGGTTCACATTGTGCAATATTCTGTTTGATTTACATAACGAACGTACATTCGCCGGCAATTAACCATGACTTGACCTATAGCATTCAATAAATGAGAACGATTTATTTTTTTCCCGCAACGCTATGGGTTTTCAGACTGAGCTGGTCAGCAACGAGGGAGCGAAATTGGATTTCATGCGCGCAAGAAAGTATCAGCATGACTTATCGTGTTCACAGCAGCTGAATGTAACACAGCAAACAATAATCTCTCGAATGGGCGTTTGCTGTGTTTATTCGCGATTGAACTTGAAAAAAAAACTGAAAAACAGTGACACCAGTTCTCTTTAATGAACTTGAGGTTGTTGTAACTGTCGGTCATTATAAGTTCTATTCTTGCATTATACCTATACCGAGAAATGTTTGAGACGAGCTCTTTTAAGATTCGACTGCTACTTAAAACGTACGTTTATGCTTTATCATACGATGTTTTCCTAAGACTTAAGACACAGGTTTAAGACTTAAACCTGTGTCTTAAGTCTTAGGAAAACTTAAACCTGTGCAACAATACCGAAACTTGGGCAAGGTGGTCGTGCTTCATAATTTGTGCCGCAAAAAATATTCGTTGGCAAAACAGGAATGTAGACGGACGGAGACACTTAATGTTTCTTCTCTTTTTTCTCTGTCTCTCTCTCTCTCTTAAATTTGAATGCATATTTGTTGGCTACAGATCACGAGCGGCTAATCCGTGCTCCTTACACATCATTCGTTCCCATCTGCAGCGACACATTCCTAAATGACATTCCTCTGTTACTAATAGCAAATCCCGACCCACATTTTTCTCACCCCCTTCACGAATGTATTATCGCGCTTCCCTCTGTACCCCTACCTGTCATCACTTCCTGTCACCCTCCTCGTCCTGCGCTGTTACCCTCTACAGCTCGCTTGTTTGACACGCACGTTTCTTTCGCCGGAGAGCGGCGGTTCTTCCACAAAGGGTTCGAGACCGCTCCGGCGCGGCGCTACGGCCAGAGCTCTCCTCCCGGCTCGCGGCACGCGCATTGTGCGCGTTCGCCTATCGGCTTAACAAGCTTTTAAGGTCTGCGCCTGCGCTACACTGCGCCGGCGGAACCCTTCCCCCGCTGCTCCCCGAACGATAGAGGCTGTGGACGCGCGGCCCGGCTGCAATTAAGAACTCCTTCGCTGCGCCCGCGCCGCCACTCTCTCTCGAGATCTCATTGTTCCTCCTCGAGAGGGCAGCGCGGTCTTCATAGCCTATGGTCCTCGTAGCGACGTATGCGGGCCACACGCATCGTCTCCAGCGGCGATCGCATTCGCACGGCCCTTAGGAGACGCTTCGGAAGCAGCGGACTCACTGTGCGTTCGTGGTTTGCGGGCCAGCGGCGCGTGCATTCAGCCTTGCAACCGGCGCGTCACGCAGGGCCAGTTGTATCAATGAGAGTTTACGATTTGGCGTCGACGCGTTGGTCAGCGAGTCAGCGAGGAGCGCTGTTTCGCTTGTGAGTGTGCTGTGAGCTTGACACGTCGTTCGCTTTGTAGGGAATATCTGGCTGTAACGACGTCATCATTGGGTGCTTCGATGTGACAGGCTTGACGCGTGTTTCAATTAAATCAAAGGCGATGTGACAGACTTACACAGAATCCACGTTTCCACTCAACGTGGAGAGAGGAGAAGAATAAACTTTATTAGAAAATCAGTCGATGAGTGGATGCAAAAACACTTATCGAGTGTCCCTCAAAACGAAGTTGGTAACATCAGTATAGCGTAACTCGTACACTGAAAAAAAAAGTCACAGTTTCGCCGCAAGGGCGCAGCAATAAATGCGATAGCAAGAAACTAATGCTATACGAAGTGAGGCTTGCCAATGGATACTCTCAGTTTGAACAGCGCTCCTGTTGCAAAGGCGGCCGAAGCAGCGAAGAAAACTAGCGTGCTTCAAGTGTCGAGCAGTGACACTTGATAGTTCGCGCTCATCGTCTGTTCGTTTAGCGGCGTCCCTTGAGATCGAGTGACTTTCGTACGCTCCGTAACATGAGCGCGGATACCACGGTGCAAGCTTGAAACAACCCTCTTCCCCTCACCACCAGAAAACCGCGCGAGCAGACAGCGGAAGGGCAAGGTTCTCCCTGCGCAATAAGACGCGAGCGAGCTCGCCGACGACTTTTAAATGCGCCCGTCGTGCTCCTAGCGCCATCTCGCTGATAATGAAGAAACGCTTATAAGCGCCGGCCGTCTCTGAGTCCGTCCAGCGGTAAAAGGTGTGTATATAACGCTCGCCGTTAGCTACGTGGAGGATCTGCGTTTCGTGGCGTAGCGGTTAGCGCCACTCGCTGCGGAGGAAGAGGTCCCTGGTTCGAGTCCGCGCTTCGGAAGCATTTTTCTGAATTATTTTTCTTTGGGGCTTTTATATATATATACATACTTATACATATACGGTGCATGACGGCGACGGCGACGGCAAAATTCAGCCGAGACTGTCCATATAATTGCTATCGCAATAAAAGAGTATCTGTTACTCTTTTCGGGTATCCTGATTTCCCACGTACACGACTCTCTTTAGAAAGTCGCGTTAACTCTTTTGGGTCCCATGACTCTACGAAGAGAGTATAAGATCTCGAAAGAGAGTTCACGTGTCTCTTTTAAGAGACTCGTATACGTGGCGAGTCAGAACTTGAATATAAGAGTCAAAGGACCATAATTTTTTCCTTGTAGTGTAGCATTAGACTGTAAGGGCGACAACTTTGACCATCAATTCAAGCTCTTCGCATGACCGAGAAGTACCTTTACGAAAACGTAGGAACAATGCAGCGAATTAACTCGCCCTTTTTTCCAGCGTCATAACATGACGTCACTGCATGCAAAAACAAAAGTTCTGCATTATTAAATGGTCGACGCCTTACCTTGTTTTTGCCCAAGTTCTCAATGTGACACTCGAGAGTGGCTTCACGGCCCTGTGCGACGGTGACATTCTTGATACCACTCAGGAACCGAGGCCTAGAGGTGGACGCCTGGGCCACACCTGCGATGGGGTCAAATAAAGAAGATTTGAAGTTCACCTGCGTTACTCGGATGAACGAAACCACACAGCGCTTTGACATGCCGCCACTTCTACTGAAAAGGCTTTATCCGCGCTACGCAGATTTCTAAGGTCTATGGCTCTTCGTAAGAGCCTTTAACAACACATCTGGCTCGATATAACAGAGCACGAAAATAACACATGCAAACCGTGTACCAGCGATAAAGATATGGAGGCATGGAGAGGGGGGAGGGAAAGGGGGGGAAAGCTGTATTATGACAGCTTGAATGGCCCCGCTACGACTCGGAAAGGCAATTAAAGCAGCAAAAAAACGGTGCAGGAGTTTACAGGTGAGATCTTCATAATATTCACATCATATAAATATAACCAACAATGGCCTATAAACACTTGCAACGAAATTTACAATTTAATTTGTAGCACAAAAAACAAGCAGCTTGTATTTGTGATGATCAAACATTATCATAAACCTCAAGAAAGGAATGTGTGTGCTCAAGTCAAATGAGTGCTTTTCCTTTATAGAGGAGGAAAGAGAGAGAGAAGGAAAGGAAGAACTAACAATGCGTACGCGCAAGCAAGTCACCTCGCCCTAAACGGTAATCGTTTTTTAAATGGACTGAACCAGCATCCACGATTGTTCTTTCCATTAACGGGTTGGCTGTTATGTTTGTCGAGTGAGGTGCACAGCACATTTATTTGCACACAAATATAAACATGATCACAGAGAAGTGCAGAATAGTCTCTTTGCGTTCAAGGCATCCCGTGCGGGCTGAGTCAGCACTTACGCGGCAGCTGGCGGCGCAGTTCGTATTACTTATATTTGCTTATGTGGTTAACAACGCATGACTGGCCATGAGACTGGAAAGAAACGCTTTGCATATCTTGCACAAAATCTCTAAATGTTACCATGGATGATAAAAATAACCATCCGTGAAAGCGTTGATGGACGCTGTCCAAGGTGAAAAATATTTACTGGCGTTTCGGCTCCCACATGGTAGCCTTGGTCATAGTGAGCAAGGCTTCCGTGTGTGATCTAAAACGTCAGGAAATATTTTTCACCTTAATCGGTGTCCATCAACGTTTTCACAAACGTTCCATACCGATCAGACGAGATTTCGTCAGGCCCTCGACTTCTAAAGTAATCATCCCCCCTTCACAGCACGAGGCTACAAGGAACATCCATGCGGATGCCTCATGACGAGAGCTTCTCAGTTGACAAAAAAATGCTCCGGGATTCCGACCCACGACCATCACTTTTCGACGCCATTGCTCTACCATCTGAGCTAAACAAGATGTTAACAGATTGCAGCGCGAGGAAAATCATCCGGCAGCTTCAAGCACACTAATAATGACTACAGGAAATCAGTTCCGTGAAAGCCCACATGGGTGAGCAAGGCTCGGAAGGTAAAAACCCAGATCCACTCGCTTGCGTATCGAGTTTACATCGATACCACCCTGCAAGCTGGTAAATGACGTCTGCCTTCTTTTAATGGATCTTCGTCTACTTTGTGGTCTTCTGCAGAACTGATTTTCCAAGTATCAGGCTGTTCCAAATAGCCAAACAAGCCACTCTTATCTGATCATGAGAAGCGCCTATCAAACGTCGTTCTGTACAAGTTCCACTTGAAAAATAACAGACATTTCGCCTGTCTGGCGCCGCAAAGCTCTCTCGTGAGGCGAAATTCGAAGGCACACTGCTTGACTGGACGCACTTGTGTTGGAGAGTGTTTGTCTGGGAGTGGGTAAACCTACTTGTAAGTGGAGTGAGCGAACGTTGAGTCAACTCGGTCGATGTTTGTAGCGTCATGTTGTCTGGAAGAAAGCGGAAGATCAAAGAATCCCGGCGTTTCGCGGAGGACCCGATAGCAGTGGAGAAGAACTCGATTGGCTCTTAACGGTGCCCCTTTAATGGAATCCAGTTAAACAGTAGCGTACGGCAGAGGATGCTGTCGGAGAAAGCTGCGCCCTGTCTCAGCTCCTGCAAGTTGGAAAATCTGATTATTTCACTGGACTCTGGTTCATTTGCTAGAATGGTGACCCACTCACACACTTTCTTACAAGTTTTCTAACAAAATATACTTCCCAGATTTTGCTTTCCTTTTGTCTTTTTCCATTCTCCTACTCAACTGAGAAATGGCAGTTTACTCGTAGCTGAGCTTTTTGTAAAGCTTGCCCGAATCGCTGTCTTGCAATTTCTTCGCATCATTCTGAATTTTTCTTTAGAATGATGTTTCATCATAAAACTACTGAAGACAATAATCACACAAAGGCTCTTGCGTTGGCCTACATCTCTAGTTAGTGTGTAATGGCCCTCATTATCATGATCGCTAACTTCACACTTACGTCTTCAGAATGCAATTCTCTTGAGCACGAAGTGTGACGTAGACTACGTCCATTTCAAACAATGATTGCGTAATACGATTTCTACGATGTCCTTCAGTGTGTACGCAGTGTTCGCTCGCTCGCTCGCTCGCTCACTCACTCACTCACTCACTCACTCACTCACTCACTCACTCACTCACTCACTCACTCACTCACACACTCACTCACTCACTCACTCACTCACTCACTCACTCACTCACTCACTCACTCACTCACTCACTCACTCACTCACTCACTCACTCACTCACTCACTCACTCACTCTTTCTGAACTCATTTCGCTTATTCCCAGGGTCATGTACCTTGTGTACCTCCCTGCTTGTGTTCTCTCTTTTCTCTCTCTCTTTCTCTCTTGCTTTAGTGTAGTGACCAAACGTTGTGCAGGCGATGTCTTCGGCCGTGAAAAGGACATTGAGAACTTGTTGCATCTTTGTCACTCGTCGAGGTAGCTTAGCGGTAAAGTGACCCGCTGCTATAAACCCGAAAACGTGGGTTGGATTCCCAGCGGCAGTGACCACGTTTAAATGGGGCGAAATGCCAAATCACCCCGGTGCAGTACTCATGTACTGAAACGCGACGTCGTTTTCTTTTAGTATATAACGACGGCTATGAGCAACTACTCGTGATAACCGCGTCATGTCGCTGCAAATCTGACCGCTAAGATAATGTTGGCTCTGATGCGAGTGTTCGAATCAAAATTACGCCGATATGACACGAACTGTAGACGCTGGAAACGATAGTACGAGCGTTACTTAGCCCTAAATTTTAGCGTTTCAATCCACGAGTACTGCACATCAATTCAGGTGCACGTTAAAGAACCCCAGGTGAAAAATCTTTATCAAGAGTCCACCGCTCCGGCGTGCCTCATAATTATACCGTGATTACGACATTGCAAAATCCCCATCAAGTTAACTTTATGTCGTTCCTACAGCGCTCGATTTGAATCGCAAGGAAAATCACTCCTTACGGCGCTGCGACGACTACAGAATCGGCTGCTCTCAGTCTTGGCCCTGCTGAAACATCGCCACCATCGCTCGTTCGTCAACGAGGCAAAGAATGCACATTAGTGCCTCTTAAGGTCGAATGGCCAACGTGAACGCGTTGAATTGCGTGACACCGACCGCCCACGTACACGCATTCGAGGTGTTTATCCCCCCGCTCTCTTTCTCTCATATCTCTGTTCTTTTATTTGTTCTTAGGGTAGCCAAATAGACGCCCTTTTGGTTAACCATCTTTTTTTTCCTCCTCCTGCTCCTTCTTCTGGGCATAAATACCAATTCATATGAACGTTTTACGAAATCAATATTTTTGATATTCTAGGTGCCTGGCATTGTTGATTCCTCGAACTTTTTTTTCTTATAATATAGGTGTTTCCAAAAAGCAACACCATCTCCGATAAAAAAATACGTGCTCTGAGTAGAAGTCTAATTATTGGGTAGAACGACGTGACGGAAATCACCTTATCTTTTCCAACTGTTAAACGCGTGGGTCATACTAGCTGAGAATCAGCCTGTAATTGCATAGAACGGCGTAAAACACGGAATAGCCAGATTTGTTCTTGCAAACAATGCTTATGCTTGCTTCCTGTATGTATACTTGGAGCGTTTACAGGCGGGCAGGTCTGCTGAATATTGCCCATGGAATAACCAGGATCCGTGGCTGCGCGGCGTCTGCAGCCGAAAGCGTGGAGAAAGAAACGCACTCGCTCTACAGCAATTCATCAAAGAAAACGTAAATAATTCAACTTCAAGCCAGTAAGGGGTGCTTGGAACCAGGTCTGGAAGCCAGACATACCGGTCATTATTCATTGAAACCTGACCGATCGAAAATTGCAGGCCGGCGCTCGAATAGTGGCTATCGAAAGAAGAAAATTGATGCAACGAGATAGGGGAGGGTACAGCAATTCTTCCCTACGCTTTCTAAACAGAAGACGCTTGCCGGGATGCGAAAAGCTAAAACAATCCGCAGATATATGCGCTGTTCGGTGGGAGAGGGAAAACCTATCGAGTTACCTGGACGAGAAATTAAACAAAGGCAAGAAAGAACGAAGAAATACGATAATGAAATGGTAGAAGTCGCTGCGCTACGCTAGAGAGGTCAGGTGCATGCCGGCTTTTTTTTTTCTTTTTTTTTCTTTTTTGGCGGTGCGGGGGTCAGGGTGAGACCTCCTATACGAGACTTCAAGAAGGTTTAAAGGCACTGACAACCAATTTTTACGGCACCTATTTTCTTTAGCGCAACGGGAAGCTAACTGATGATAGTGTCTAGCCACGGAATGGTAACGTGGAAAACGCCGTCAAGCATTTTTAACGAGAATTGTTATATCTGCGGCGAATATGAAGTCTTATACACATGCTTCAAACAGTGAGCGCGAGAGCGGTTCGTGTTCAAGCGCGGCGGTTTACTGCACATGCGTGCACTCCGCGCGCATGCGCCGCAGCTGGACATGGGCCACTGGCGGCCGCGAAGGCAGCGCCGCTTCTCACCGCGCAACTCCTTTTACATCGTAAGCAGCACAGAACAAGGCGGCGATAGATAATAATATGCATGCTCTTTAACTTTGAGGACCAATTATGGCGCGCATGACAGCATCAGACTACGTGACTACGTACAGCAAAGTGACCGACTTCATAATCCAGCTTCAAGGCTCTTTAGGCTGCGCGACATACCGGTTTTTGTTACTTTTAAGCACGATTTAAAAATATAAATCCTACTCACAACGCGAAAAGGATGCTGGAATCTGTCACTATATTTCACGATATTTTCATTTCTTTCAGGATCTAATCACACGTTCTGCCCAGTTGTCGGTCAATTTAAGACCATTTAATATTATTTCTTCATACAAAATGACATTATACAATAATACCTGCGGAATCGGCATCAAATGTATCGACGTTCTAATTAATACTTTCCCATCAAAGCGTACATTGAGCACCGTGAGCTAAGGCTACGCAGATTGCCAAGATATCTGGTAAGAGGCTTTGAAGCCGGGCAGCTCCAACTCGTGATATATACGGAATTTTGATTAATGTGCATGGCGTCTTCCCTTTTCACCACTGCGTCTTGCACTATGTTTCTTTCACGGTTATTATTTCCATTATCCCCCTTTCCTCCAGCTCTATCGTAGCGTTGCTATCCGCGAACGTACTTTGTTAATCTTCCTTCCTTCGCATCTTCTTCTCCTCTATCTCCGTCTGCAGTACTACATGTAAGCCACGTAACAGGTGCCGGGTTTAAGAGAACGTAATTTGGTCTCTCGTAAGAATTAGTACAATAGTAACGAATGCATTTCCAGCAACGAAGTAATAAACTTGAACAAATTATTCCTTACAATTCCTATAGTTCTCAACTTTTTCTGCCCATCGTCACAGCCGTCTTCTGGACAAGCAAGACATGCAGAGCGTGTAATGTCACTACGTCAAGCTCCTATATACTACAGATATGTGGAATGTAATGATTTAACATTCCAAAACGAAACCCCAGGGAACGTAAACACATCCAAAGAAATGGCTACAAGATAATTTGAGCTCCTTTGCGGATCTACCGTTAAAAAAAAGAACAAATAACAAAAACATGCAATGAGAAGGGATCTCCGCAGCACGCCTAGGCTTCCGTTGATTTCTTGCATTTTTTTTTTTTTTACTTCGCTTGCTCCCATCGCGTTTCCGCCCGAAATGCGCGAGCGCACCACGACCGTTTCCTGCACGTTTCAGGCGTTAATTAAGGAATGTGATGAGAATCATGTCTAAACAGAAGCTCGGGCGTAAGAAGAAACGTGCGTCTCTCGACGCACACTTAACAGGTCTGGTTGCCACCCGAGCGAGACGCACTGCCGCGAGCTCGGAGCGCGCGGATCCGAAGGCCAGTTAATTAGAGGCCCACACGTGTCTCCCAGCGGTGTCCGACCGCTACACAACACGCGCATGCGCGTTGTGCCGTCAGTGGAGGACGACGTGGGCTCCCGCCCTTACGTACAGTTACTCTTCTTCCATTTGCCAGCGCCGCTGATTCGCGCAACAAAGTAAAGAGGCCCGAACACGTCCTGTAAACTCATCCGCGTTGGAACTCGCTTAGGAACCTGTTAGAGGTTAAAGAAAGAATCGCCGATAAGGAAAGTTCCTAAGTCGCGCACTTCGTGAGAGCCTCGCGTTGGTTACTGTATAGTAGACGAGTAGGCTGCGTGACTCAGATAAAAGAAGCTTGAAAGCGCTAGCAACGCTAGTGCAAAGGGTCAGTATACGTTAAGGATAAAGGGACTGTGATGACAAAACGTGTTTCTTGATGTCTAAAAGGACAAGCGTGGAGGTACGCTAGGCAATTTATAGCCACGCTCCGGCTTATCTGTACGCACCGCAGTGGTTTCTGAACACGCTAGCCCCGTTCACCGGTGTGGCACATTTTTCGCACGGTGAAGAGTAACAAGTAACCCTTTATGGTAGGCATTTATAGATAACGAAGGAGTTTATGCGAAAACACGAAGCAACAAGGCCAGTCTGTCAGTGACGTATCTGCAATTTTGCGCAAGTGTACCCCTTAAAAGAAGTAACTGACAGCATTGATATCATTTTTAAGAGAGGGTAGTAGAATACTTGATTGTAGGCACCGCGCAATATAATATTGTAAAACGTTTTCTTAAAGACTTGCCAGTGTAATGAATATACCAGTCATGGTGCTGTTTGTTGGGAAACAACAGCGCATTAGGCGCAAGCTAATGAAACCTACGTGGTCAAAATTAATCAGCAGTCCTCCGCAAAGGCGTGCCTCATGCTTATATTTTAGTTCTGGCACGTAAACCCCCAATTTTTTTTATTAGTGAAAAAAACAAAACAATTAACGACACTTTTGTTGGCGATGCTGCTACAGCTCCAAAAGTCCAGAGGCATAAAGTGGCATACCTTGAAACTTGCACGTGCAAATTTGTCAAATATCCCTATCATTGCAATCATCGATAAATCATAGAAAAAAAGACAGAAGAAAGAGAAAATAGACCACCACCCATTTGTAGCACGAAGCCACAAGGAAATCCATACGGATTTCTCAGAAATAAAGCCTCTTAGTCGCCGAAAAATTCGTCCTGGTCCGGGGTTCGAACCCGGGACCAACGCCTTTCCGGGGCGGTCGCTCTACCAATTGAGCTAACCAGGAAGCTAGCAATTGGCAGCGCGAGGGCGAATTCATCGACAACTCGAAGCAACGGACCACACACTGAAAATTAATATATCAAAATCAATCATTCAATCATATTGAAAATCAATCAATCAAAGCGCCAAGTTCATATTTTTAATAGAAAAAAGGCAATTTCACCACATATATTAAGCGGTGTACTTTGGAAAAACTGGGAGTGTCCATATGGGCGTACAAAGTTGCTGAAGAATAAGAACCTACTTTCATTAATCTGAATATAATTTATTCTATTGATTGCTCTGATTTTTTTTTTGGGGGGGGGGGGTTGGGGGGGGGTGCCACTTTCTTATTTCTTTATCAGCTGAGTCATTTCAATCTTGCATGGGCTATTGGTTGCCCCGTTTGAAGGCTGCTGATTCACTGATATTAAGCAGGCATTGAAGGCAAGGATTTAATCAGCCGTATAAAGACGTTCCCTAGATTGTGAAGTGTCTAGGGTGCCTCGGATAGTGAACTGATATGAGACAAAAAGAATAATCCAACGTGCTCTTCAGAGCCACCCCGTTCTCCACACCGCTCGCGATTTTATTTCTAGCTGCGGTCACAAAGATCGCAATAGAAATGCAAATCACTTTAATTTCGCAGCGGCTGAAGCTTGCCTTCCGTCGACGCCACTCACTTGGTTATTGTTCCCACTTTACGTTTAAGCACAGCCGCTGAAGCGCACCAGCCACTTATGAGTGCTGCTTTCTATACGCTCTTATTGAGCTGGCAATTTCATTAGCCGAAATCCTTAAGGAAGAAATTATTGCTGAATTCATAATGACCGTTCTTCACCCACTTTGCCACGAAAACTTTTCTTTTCGCTTATCATATCGACATTTTGCGGCTTAATTTTACATCTAGATTTTCTTTAGTCTGTGTGAAGTGGCCTGCGCGTCAGCTGTATTGGCATCGCTTTCTATGTAATCGAACCTCTTCCCAAGCGAACCTCTTCCCAATCTCCACCCATCAATTAGGTGCTTACTATACCGAAAAAGCGCTAAGCTCATAACATTTGTTCTGAGTCTGTTCTTGTCCCATAAAACGTTTTCAGCGTTTTATACCCTATATTGCTCCTGGCCTTCGTTTATTTATTTTTTTTAGATAGAGCGAGGACTAATTGGCCTCGCATCTAATCCTGCAACTTCATAATAGGTACAAGGGTAGTCAGAAGTTCCCGGGCTGCCATCCCAAGTAATCGTATGGCAGCGCCGGCTGGGAACTTTTGACCATCCCTCTGCATGCTTTCAAAGGGGAGTCCTTGCTGAATTCCTAAAGACTGACGTGTTTTGTGTCGTTATGTAACACAGTACCATTTTCTACGTCGCGGAAGGTAGAAGACGTCTGTTGCACCAGCAGCTTGTTTGCTACTGAAAATCGGCACTGCAGTATGCAGTTGGGAAACTGTTCATGCGATCGCATTAGGATTGTCGAACTGAAATAAAAGGGACTACGAGTTTGCACGAAGCTTATCGTATTTACCTGCATAATAAAAGCACTGTTGACTAACGTTGCGCTGACTACCGAGTAAATGAAAGTAATTATAGATAGTTAACGGTAGTTAAACCTTTCTATCTCATTCACTACTATAATGCTGCTACATTTCCTTAGTGACGTTGCTGCTGCGGTTACTTGCTGTCTGTTGATCGAGAGGCACTTTACAGTGGAAGCTCTCACGTAGTGTACACAAAGTTGGGGAGGGGCGAAGCATGTATAGAAGGGTGTTTCAGCTCCACTAACGTGAAACCTGTGGAGGGGCGAAGCATGCAATGTGCACCGGTGTTCCCCACAGTAAAAGCACTGCTAATGGGCAATGAGAGACCGAAGAAAGATTAGACACAGACACCCGCAGTGCGCTTTTAGTTAACATGCACACTGCGAATCTTTATTGTTCAACTACGCACAAGAGAAATCTCCCACCGGCACTACATTGCAGGTCAAGATCCAGCGCTTGTACATACGGGGTGGCCGATAAACGGTCGTGCAGCGCGAGCAGTCGGTTTTTCCAATCAAGAAACTCGCTATCAGACGCTGCCTGCGTCGGCGTTGTCTCTCGCAGGCGAGGGCGCGTCCTCGTTCCTTGCGAGCTGGTAGTTCAGCGTTCATCGCAGAAAGAGCGTTTCTATAGTCGACGCGCGCTGTTCGCTCTCTCTCGTCACACGGCGAGCGTTGAGGCGGTGGAGCCCTCTCTTGCGCTCAAGCAAATGAACCGTCCCGACAGCGACGACGATGCACGCCGCGACAGCAGACGGCGACGCACGATGCACGCCGACACGTTGAGACCATAAGGTGCTTCGCCCCTAAAACGCCTAAAGATTTCGCCATCGCGAGGGCCTGGTGGTTACAGCAACCGGCTACTGACCCGAAAGACGCGGATTTGATCCTGACTGTGGCGGTCACATTTCGATGGAGGCGAAACGCTAGAGGCTGGTGTACTGTGCGATATCAGCGGACGTTACATAACCCCAGGTAGTCGAAGTTATCCGGAGACACTCTAAGAAAAAATTAAGGCAGCTTCATACTAGTGGTGCCAAGCCTGAAGGAAGTGCGGAGCTGGACGGCCTTCTTTGTTTCTCTTCAATTTTCGCTTTCTTTCCTCCTCTCTTTCTTTATTCTCTGCTCCAGTTTTTTTCTGTCGTTATTTCTCTATTTATTTCTATTTATGTCTATTTTTCATCCCATCTTTTTTTCTTTTTTCTTTCTCTCTCTTTCTATTTCTCGCTTGCTTCCTCTCTTTTTCTATTTTTATACGTGGTTTCGCCTGCGCCTACGCCAAGCGATGACATCATACGACAACCCGGGTCCCTAAAGTGCTCCGCACATAAAAAAAAAAGAGTTGCCGTGACTGCTTTCGGCAAGTCCTGACTAGCCACGTATACGAACCCTCTTTAAAGAGACACCTTAACTCTCTTGTGGATCCCACGACTCTCCGAAGAGAGTATAATGATCTCCACGGAGTTCACGTGTCTCCTTAAAGAGAGTCGTATACGTGGCAAGCCAGAACTCTCAAAAAAGAGTCAAAGGACTCTCTTTTTTTTCTTAGAGTGCTGCATGAGTCGCTTTCAGACGCTGAACCTCATCAATCACCGATCACTAGCTTAACACTACTCAGCACCACAAGGCAGCGATAAAAACAGTATTGTGGTGCTATTCCTCGACGGTCATCCCAATCGAATAATTGGCCGCTAGGCTTGACACTGTCGTAGTTCGCGTTTGCTTAGTAGTTAGTACGGAGGATTAGTTCTGTTTTCGACAAATAACTTCACAGTATGAAACGCGCGCGTTAGCAGCTTTCGGACATCCTTTCGAAACCAAAGCATTGTGAGGAGATGTGTTGTCGTGTTCATACACATTCAATTCTGAAAGCCACCATGCGAATGCAGGCGCTGTTTACTTTGGCCTTGGCGAAGCAGTTCGCCCTCAAAGCTACAGCTGTTGACGAAATCTGCCGCTGCTCTTTTCCCTTCACAGCATCGCTCACGTTACAGTAAACAGTATTTATCAGCGTGAACACATTGCAACCCAGATTGTCAGGGGCAGCCCAAAGGTGCGACTTCCCACGACCTCATCATTGCGATAGCTCTCCTTCCATTCCACATAAGCCTCGAGATTTGCCGTCATTTGAGACAGAGTGGCCCGGTCTGCGCCTGTGCTTGCATTACTTGCACAAAGGACAACATCGGCGCCGCCGTTATTTCGCCGCCGCCCTGAGAGAAATAGAGGCGAGTCCAGTGACTCGGCTGCGCGTTGTGCTTTCCCGCCAAGTCTTGTTTGCGCATTGTCTCGCTCTTTACTTTAGCGCGCGCTCTGCGGGGTTAGAAATAATTGGCCAGGGCCTTCTCGAGTTTCTGGACGACACATGCTTCTTGCGCCCCTTTCGGCCGTGGCCAACTGCGAGGAAAAGGAGTCGAGAAGGAGGAGTAGAGGGCGAGGGCAAAAGGAGGTTTAGCTTCTAGCGGCTAGCTTTCCGGTCCACGCGCCTGTTCTGGAAGCGGAGACCTACCGAAAGCCGTGGGGGGCAGGTCAGATGGTTGATGGAAGGGATCCACGGGTGGGAGGGTCACACAAGGCTGAGACGAAGGGTTGTCTACTACAGAACAAGGGTGTGAGGTTGAAGAAAGAGAGAGAGAGAGATCAGGGCGAGAGGGGGAGAGAAGACAGAACGGCAAGTGACAGAAGAGAAGAGCGAAATAAAGAATCTGTAGATGGTGGAAAAGCGCAGTGCTGCGGGAAGAGGGACTGGGGAATGCGGGGGACGAGTAGGGAAGGGGTAGCGGAGGAGGAAAGTCAGTCCAGCGTTCACGAAACAAAACGTCTGCTGCTGTGAGCGCATGTGCGTCATCACTCCTGGCAGCAGCGTCGGCAGACAAACTCGAGCGCAAACTCATTTTCCGGTTCCGTGGCCACAGGAGCCGACGTGAGAGATCGAGGCCTCCTTCCCTCCATCCAGGACCGAGGGCCTCCATCGTCCCTCTCTCCCCCCGTTCTCTCCTTCCCCATCTGCACTCCCCTTCTGTCCTCACCCCCCTCCTTTTTTTTTTCTCCACGTACACCGCTGGGTTGCCTCACGAACTTGCATGATGGTATGGAGCGGCAGTGGGGCACGGGCAAGCTTCCGGAAAATGGCGGCTGCATCTGTTCCCTTGGCTCTGCCCACTGCCACTAACCATTCGTTTTCTTTTGCAACATATTTCTCTTACTTTCTTGCTATTCTTCTTTCACACGGCTCACTGCTGCTTGCTCTGTCTGCGTTCATCGGCGTCTAAAGGGACAAGTGTGGCTGGACGCTGGAGGAGAGGAAGCGAAGACGAGCACACAAAAGCTGCAGAGATGAAGGGGAGAGAAGAGATGACACCGTCGAAAAAATCACTAGCGGCACTTAGGCGTGAAGCTACTCCCCGCAGCCCAGTGTTGAAGGGGCCTATCTTCTACATGGCCGTTTAATGGTCCTTTCACTCGCATCCATCCTTTTCTTTTCGTTGGCGTATCAAGTTATTCTTCTCTTAGTCTCTCTCTCTCTCTCGCTCTCTCTTTCGAAGTTTAAGGGCGACTGTGGACGCTAGCAAGCGCCGTTCGGATATAGCACAACGTTGGGACAGCCGCGGTACCTGCTCCCTGAAGTTAGCTGTGTGTAAGAAATGTAAACAGTCTACTCTAAGACAAAATGCGTGATCAAGAGAGAATGCTCAGCATCAGTCAAGATAAGATACCAACCACTCAGATGTTTGACATTTCGTTCATGCTTCACAACATGAGAAGCATGAGAGCTGAGTGGTCAGCTGCCCGCTCGTTAAAAGATCACGTGCTACGTGACGCCAACTGTCTAAATATTCTGGCAGCTTCGCACCAGTGGTGCCATGCTGGTTATCCTTCCTTGTTTTTTCTTTATATTTTTTTATTTCTTTCTTCTCTTTCCTTCTCTTTCTCTCTGATTCTGGTATGTGTTTTTGTACCTGTTGCTTTCTACTTTTTTTTCTATTTCTTTCTGTCTCTCTCTATTTCTTTCTCTTTCTCTCTCTTTCTATCTTTTCATGTCTTTATTTCCTTTATTTCTCTCTATTTTTATTTCTCTCTCTCTATTTTCTCTTCTTCCTTTCTATCTCTTTCTTAGTCCCTCTCTCTCTCTCTCGCGTGTTTAAAGTGCTCCGCTTCGCCGAGCAGAGTTTTCGTGTAACGCTCGCACCTGCTGTACTCGGCAGTGGGGCTTGCTCAATTCCTATGGCGCATACCCACCTGTGGTTTTCTGCGGACCACAAAGTTTTTTTACGGCCAGCTTAAACAGCTCCGCTGTCAAAAACGACTGTTGCACAGTCGCAGTCATGGCTACGAGCGGCGCTGACTAGCGCTTCCAGGTTTCCATGCACATAAATACCCGATAAAGTGGACGAGAGGACGACCGCCGCCGTACCTCAATTGGTGGAGCGTCGGGCGCGTTATCCGAAAGTTGCAGGTTCGGCCCCTGCCAGCGGCAAGTTGTCTTTTCGTCCACTTTACTTTCTTCAAATCTATTTCATAATTACTACAATGCACTTAAAGCAGTGCAATTAACGTCCCCTATACCTTCCTGTGCTTCATTACCTGCTGGTTTTCATTAAGGTTGTGTCAAACAAAGAAACGACCCCTCGAAATTCCCTTCTTTCATTCATTGCAACATGAGACGGTCATTCTAACAGTGAAGGGGGCACGAAAGCATGAATGCACCAGGCTTCTTTTGCTAAACATCAAGAAAAAATTGTTTACTGCGTTAAATTATGCAGGTCCTGCACGCGTGTTGTAGTCAATGCGAAGCGAAGCTTACATGAAACATGCAATGAAAGGCTATGAAGGTGATTGCGATTCGTAAAACTTTTCTCATTGTAATACGACTCAACGTGCAATTTAATGGAGTGTTTATGTTACGCACGTGTAACAACTTCATGCAACGCTTCCGTTTATCTACTACACCGTTTTGCCGACTAAGGTAAAATGTAAAGGCCCTTTACGTGAATGCACATTGTGAAATGTCGACGCAGTGATGATGTTACAACGGGTGTGACTATAATGATTGTCCTGTGAGGAACGGCGAAATGAGGCAAGAGAGAAAACAGTAGAGTAGAGAAAATAGTACCCGCCGGGATAGCCTTGCTGCTGAGGCGTTTCGTTGATAATCTTGAAGACGCAGGTTCGATTCGCATGTCACGGAGGCCGCATTTCGATGGACGCGACATGCAAACCCACCCGCTTGCTTATTTTTAGCTACACATTAAAGAACCAAAGGTGGTCGAAATGAATGCGGAGTCCGCCTCAACGGCATATCTCAAGGGTATCATGGTTTGACACTTAGAACTTCATTATTTATACATGTCGAAAGACAGCTTAAGCTGACTTCCATTCTCCCGTTTCATTCTAGTGTATTTGACCAAGCAATAACTAGATGTGTACGCATGTGCTGTTCTGTGCACCTGCTGAGCGATGTCACACCCCAGCCAATCGTGTAAAAATGGTATTTCACGTTGCTACTTAACTGTGCGTGGGCACTGTGGCCTAACCTTTAGAGCATCGAGATTTCGGGCTAGTAATGTGATGTTTGATCTCACTATCGAACACGCGATTGTTTTCCGTGAGCGATCAATTGGACAAGAACCCCACAGAAGTCCTCCGTTGCTGCAACAATGGTTGGTTTCAGCGAGAGTTTCCGTCTCTGGAGTTTGGACATCCGTGTCGTGTCTGTGACTGTGTGTGGTTTAATTTGAGCCTCTCTGCGCTGAGAATCAACGTAGAAACAACCTAGCATTACCTAGCTCAAGTCTAGCTACGACGTAGAAGCAACCTAGACACAACCTGCATCACCTAGCTAAGGCCTAGGAACAAACTAGAAGCAACCAGATTAGTCTTCAGAATCGTCTAGTTTCGCTGTTTCAAGGCTTGCGCGGCTTAGTGCTTTGTGCAAGCTTCGCCGATTTTTATTTTCTTTTTTGGCACCACGTACAACCTCATCCTTTGGTGCCCCTATTCTAATATAACGCAGCTGATGTGTACAAAAAAACAAAAAAAAACAAAGAAAGCCTCCGTGGCAGACGCTACAGCGTCTGACATATTACGAGCGACATCATTTCGACAGGAACCTTTGCCCAGTGCCAATGGCATAGCGCTGTTCTCGAGGGAAGATATAGAAATGCAGCTGACAATATTCGCAAGAGTTGCCTCGTATAACGTTTTCGCTTAAAGCTGAGTTGTAAGCCAAAACGGTATTCACGACACCGACCAATCAAGATCAGGAAATGCGGAATACTATTCCTGTAAAACCTGCTGCCGAAGTACTAAAAGTCGTAGGTAAATATAAATGTTTGCAGGAACCAAGCTTTTTAGCATACGCAGGATGCGAGAGAAGGTCTTGAGATGCAGGTGTCTCGAAAGAGAAAGAAAAAAAAAGTTTATTTATTTCGCAGGTTGGGCTTATTTCCTTAAGTCGACGGTGACTCCTGCCAAGCATGTATACACGTGCATATTACAGGCTGATCGCAAAGGTGCAGAGAAACTTGGTGATTTGCAGTGCCCTTGGCAGAACACTGCATACACAACCGCATTCGATCTCAGCTTCGTGCCGGGACCACGAAAGAACAGCGTCTCTGATTGATTATGCCTTTCTTGCTTTATCTACAGGCTACAACGGTGAATGCGTTTTCAGTTTCAACAAACAGCGTGAGTTATTTCGCGTTTACAATTATATAAGCGAGCTTTCTTTACCCAATCGCGCACCTTGGTTATCGCTCTCATTATTTCTTGTCTGCTTCTGTTTTGCTATTGTAGTGTAGAACAGTAAAGGTGAAGGGTATCAGGTTCAATAGTTGGCGTCGAAATTTCTTGCACACACATTTTAATTCGGAAGTCGTATACTTTTGAAAATAGTCATAAGTAAGTAAGAATGAAATTGCGATCTGCAAATGTTATCTCAGTACATCACTACAGCAGACATTTTTACAGAAATATCTATTAACAGATAGCATGTCTTCATTGTGCGTGTTGTTATTATCCCTAAACAATGACATAAAATAGGCCATGTCGCTCAGTCTGCTTTTCGAAGCCATAAGGCAAACGAAGTCTAATATTTAGGTTTCCTAATGGCTCATCCCGCTAACGCAACCTATCAGAACGGCCGAACAGTGAAGCAGCAATGTACTATTTATTAAGTGAAAAATGCTCGATTCAAGAACTAAAAGAAACTGAATAATTTTTAAAGATAGGAAGCGCGCATTGTCGTCTTTTTCCTCTGTCTTGTTTTCGCGAGTGCGCGAGTTTTCGCGTTATAAATCTTTAACCAAACAGTCCTGCAAGAAGATCTTATGCAATGTGATTATTCTTCCCATCTGTGGGTGGCCTGCTTTAATGGAGAAACGTGTTTGTGATAGCCGTTCCATTGCGCCGCATGCTCCGGTCTCCCTCTTTTTTTCTCACGCAGGCTATTTTTTTTTCCCCCTGCGTATCCACTCGTAACTTTTTTTTTTTTCTGGAGACAATTCGTTTATATGTTATAAGTTTTCTAACCACTCTCACGGGGGCTTATAGAGTTCAATTTCGCCTTTGCTGAAGGACCTGAGTGTTACGCAACACCGAGAAAGCTATAGAATCCCGACTTTTAAGTAATTAGGAAAGAAAAAAAAAAGAGCACAAAACACCCGTGGTTAACAAAAAAGCGCACAGGCTTTGTGTCTAGGCATCACCCTTCTCTTCAGAAATGGCCGCAACTTTTTTTTTTCGGCTGACCCAATGAGGCACCTCTCCTAAACGGCTTCGACGCGAGGGCTAAACCGTGAGAAAATGAAAGGAGCAGCGGTTACGCGCAAAAGGACAAATAAATGAGTGAACGAAAAGCGCGAGCAGACAGGGTAGCGGTGCGACCGACTTATGAGAAAGCAAGAGAAAAGATAGCCGCTGCCGGCTTCTGTTGTTTTCTTGGAGGTCGCGGAGTCCAGGGCGGCTGCTTCTTTCCTATACCCCTCATCCGGCCGAGCAACTTTTTTCCTGATGTTACATGTTGCTTCGCGCGAACATCCTCTTTCTCTCCGGCTTCGGCGGCGACCCCTACGTGCCCCTCGCCTTCGCGCCCAACCAACACGGTTCGTGTTCCGTCGTTGCCACCTCTGCCACCTTTTCGTGTCATTCGGGTCTTTCTTATCGGGACGTTGCAGGCGCCACCCGCCGCCGACCGACGCTGGCGGGCGTTGCTGCTGGCGTTTGCTGCTACTCGCTGCTGGTACCGGTGCACCGGGCCGGGGCGCAGGGGCCAGAGAGAGGTGGTGCCCCCCTCCCCCTTTTTCTAGTAACTTGCGCGCCGCAACGTTCTTCCGTTCCTCCCCTTCCTCACACTGTCCTTGCCCTTGCTCGCTGCACCACCTCCTCGCTGTCCTTATCCTTCCCACTTTCGAAACTCACGCTTATTCTGTACAGTTTTGCTCCTTTCGGCCAGATTTCTCGCGCTAGAAGCTTTGCACTGCTGCCACCAATGTCGTATGATAGTCTGCCTCTGTCTCCCCCCCGCCCCCTCCCCTCTTCGTGCAATTTTTTTCTCTTAATTTTGCTTTCTATTTGGTGCATTTGTGTGGAAAGAAGAGAAAAAGAAACATCATGCGTACATCAATTTCCAAGGTGTACGGCAAGCCAAGAAAACGCAAGAGGTTCCATGGCGATTTTCTTTCTTTTCTGCAGGTAATGATGCTCTTATTTGCATGGCATGCGTCATAGTTATGTTGGGTTCCGCGGTCATTCATAGGATAAGCTGCTTTTCTCTCCGGGCTGACGCAAACGCCAACAGAAGCCTCAGACTTAAGGGGGGGGGGGGGATATGAGAGACCTGCAATAAATACGTTTTATTTGCCGTGTATGTTTCTCGCCCGCAAGGTTTTTCGGAATTACAGTAGCGGTAACATTAAGAATTAAGTCGAATTCTCGCAAGGCGGAAGCCAATGATACGCGAAACATTTTGTAGGTAGTTGCCTGTTCAACATCGTTCGGGTTCTGCGGCGAGTTACTAGATTGGCATGTGGGATTCTGAAAGGTAAGCGATTTTGTCTGGGACGCGAATGTATGTGTCCGAAAACAGCAGGGTCATGGTAGCGACGAAAGCGTTACTCTGACGGCGTGACGTCATACTGGTACTAGCAGGGTGACATTGTGCCCGAAGCCGGCACAATGTCACACTGCTCCTACTAAGCGTCCACTGCTGCGACTGACTGCGTGTACGTTTTCCATCCAGCTTCATTTCCTTTTCTCTCGTAATTACCGTAATTAAGCTAAAAACTACAAACATAACACCCCTTATGCGTTTCCTGGCTTTATTATTTCTTTACTCCACACTCTGAGAAAAAAAAAGGTGTCATTTGACTCTTCTTTTATACATGTGAGTGTCACATGTGTAGACCTCTCTTTAGACGGGCACGTTGACTCTCTTGAGGAGTGGGGTGGGATGTATAATTCTCTTTAGAGAGTCGCATTGACTCCCTTTAGGCGAGTCGTGGAACGCACGACTTTCCAAGAGAGAGTCGATGTGACTCACGCATGCGACTCTTACATTATAAAAGAAGAGTCAAAGGACACCTTTTCTTTTTTTTTTCTAAGAGTGCATTCCATGAATTCTCCTTGTTCATTTCCACGGGCAAGGCCCTATTCAAATCCGGAAACCCGTAATGCAGTCTTGCTGACCAAATATGCCTGTTATTATTTGGCACTTGATATTGCCACCCGGTGTTTTGAGCCAGCAAACCGCCGCTAGTCAAAACGGTGAAGTACACGAAGAATAGGAGCCCTATCAGTCGGAAGCTGTCATTTGTGTCTGACATTCGTGTCTTGCTGTTACGTTGTTCTTTCCCTAACGCGTGACAATATCCGTAGCTTCGCGAACGTAATTCTAACTATTCTTGCAAAAAAAAAAAAATAAACAAACAGAATAAAACTCGTCTACAATGCCACTGTTTCAGTGTAGCCGTCCAACAATATGTCGATAGGGCTCGCAGGCCCTACAACATGACGACAACGTATATCCAACTGAACAAACGAACACGGAGCAGCTGGAACGAACCGGCGGCGGTTGTTACAAGCTCCTCCGCGAAGTAGGCGCCATAATGTTTAAACAGAGATGCGCACGATAAATGGATATCACTAGACTGTCACCGGAGACAGCTAGACGAAGGAAAAATGGACTGCGATTGTCTTTTCGCCACCGTCTATGCACGCTTTAGGAAAGAGACTCCATCGAAAAAGAAGTGTCGATCGCACGAGAGGCGGCGAGAGAATGGAATGGGGCAATGAAAAGGTAAGAAAAAGGTATAAAACAAAGAAAGTCATGAAAACAAACGGGCGACTGAAGTACAGAGAGAGGAGGAAGAAGAAGAAGCAGGAGACAGTTTGAGAGTGGAAACCTGCTCGGCTGACTCGAAGTGGCGTCTCCCAGTCAGCATCCATCATCTCGCGCGAGGTCATCTCCCTTCTCGGGCAACGTTCGCGCCACCGGAACCCGGCAGTTTTGTCGCCAGCGTCGATCTCATTCTTTCTGCTCCCCAATCTGTTATCACGCCATCTTTGTACTCTCTCGTCGGATGTCAAGAAGAACATTAGATAAAAAAACAAAAAAAAACACAGCAGCTAAGATGAAGAAGAAGGCACTGCGCTTATAACTGGTATCGCACCATTCTCTCCTCCTCCTACGTACCCTCTCTCATACATCCTTCCCTCTCTCTTCAACCTCCGTTCGCCTGCTTACTCGAATCGTGACTCCTGCAGTCGTACATAGTACGTATATACGGTCGTCCCCCACCGGTTTTGTGGGCCGAAAAACGGCGCGATTCCCCGGCGAAGTCTTGTAATGCTACCGTCATTTCGAAGCCGCCGGAACATGAAGGCAGCCTATTCGGGGGTTCTTCTTACTTCTACTTTTAAATCCGAATACTTCCCTCAAAGAACGCGTAACGATGCCAAATGCGTAAAGCCAAGAAACTGTTACGAAAATGACTCGGATCCCAGAAAAAAAAAAAAAAGTGGTAGAGAGAGTCTTGGACAAGTCTTGCCCGCCAACCGTTAAGTATAGGGTGCCTCGTATGTTGAGTCGCTCCCTCGCGGCGTTCGATTCGGCGCTTTATACGGTTCACGTGTACGTGCGTGCGTGTGCATTCTCCAGTCCTCCGGATTTTTGTACGATGCTCTAGCGAGAAGCGCTGATGGTGCCTGGTATATAGACGTGCTCTACTCGCCACTCAAGCGATGAAGAATCGTCGCAGACTACAGACTTCGCCGTTGCTTATCGAAGAACATTTCATGCCATAGGCGTCCTACACCAACTAAAAAAAAAGGGGGGGGGGGAGGGGTTGCGTGTCGCACCAGCGAAATGAGAAAGAAAAAGGAAAGCTACAGACGACAGATGAAATGTAAATGCATAGCATTTTTTTTTTTCTGAGAACATAACGGCATCTAAAGGTTTTTTTTTTTTTTTTTAAGAATTGTTACTGTGCACGGTTTCTCAACACCTTCGAAGTGGAATGGTCCCCTTCAGAAACTTTTCCTGGAGTAAGCTTCAAAGACGCCTAAATTCAGTGCCGAAATAATAATAATAATAATATCTGGGGTTTAACGTCCCGAAACCACGATATGATTATGAGAGACGCAGTAGTGGAGGGCTCCGGAAATTTCGACCACCTGGGGTTCTTTAACGTGCACCTAAAGCTAAGTACACGGGCCTCGGACATTTTCGCCTCCATCGAAAATGCAGCCGCCGCGGCCGGGATTCGATCCCGTGACCTTCGGGTCAGCAGTCGAGCGCCATAACCACTAGACCACGGTGGCGGGGCTCAGTGCCGAAATGAAGGTGGGGAATGTCTTTGAATCAGACATCCAGCTTTTGATGAGGACATTCTGTGTTACGGTGTCGCAACAGAAAATGTGTTTACTAGCCTCACAGTTCTGCTAAAACTTGCTTGGGCAAGGAAACATTGCCCACAAAGAGGTAAACGAAACGGACCGGAGCGCGCCCTGCATATCAACTGAGTTAACTTACATCCACACCTATGACTCCCCAAGCCTCGGTCAAGCATTGCTCGAATACGCCAACGACCACTGCTTATGATATGCACATCATCGCACCGTAGCACGCACTTCGTTGCGAAAAAAATGACGTACCTGCCTTAATGTGAGTGACGACGTTCCGTCGAATCATGAGATATCCTTTACACGCCAGTGTAGTCGAAGTGCCTGGCAAGCACACGATATGCGCACGACTATACTCTATTCACACAAGGACGTCCATCCACCTCGTGATGCTTGGCGCAAAGCTAAAAATTTGGAATACGCTGCCACTCGCTGACTACTTCGGATGACATTGAGTACCAAGATGCGTGGGATCTGGCAGAATTTTTTTTTTAGGCTTAACTTGTCATAGGGCAACCCGTCGTGAATAACACTGAATTATTTTTGACAATCTGAGGTTCCTTGACGTGCGCGAAAATGACCAAACACTAGCATTCTAGCGTTCTGAAGACACATTGAACCCCAAACCTCGAGCAGAAGAGTGCTACGTTATGCTCACTAGATTATAGCATGCTATAGATATATGAAATGTGACGCTGTGCGCCATATGGTCTGAAGTTTGGCGTGGCCTCTCTGCGTCGGTTTTTAAGCCGAGTTAACAAAAGTCTCAGCAAAATCATCGACGCCAGGCTCCCTGGCGTCGTCTGTGCAAAACGCCCCTCCAGCCGAGCGCCTATGCATGACGAGAAATCATAGAACCACTCGCCAAGCCGTTTATTTCGAGGCCACGAATAGGTTCTCATTATTCGCGGTCCAAACGCTCGGTCTTTGGCCGTGCCCCATTAAGCGGAATATCTCCGATATGGCCCGGGGGCGTTTCTCACGAACATTCGCCTTATGATTTACCACACAAACGCTTTCCGAATAACACCGCTTGGTGATATACGACGGACTTACGACGTCTGCCAAATAGCTCGGTTTCACCGCGAGAGGGTGACCGCTTTCTTGGCATAGAACTTTCGAGACTAGACGTCACTCGTCACATTTTAGTCTCACGAATCACTCATGAACGAAAACGCTTACGCACCAAACGTGTTTACATGGGGAAAGCGGAGCGTCTACATGACATCCCAGTTTCTCTGCGCAATTCACTACCGCTGACGTCCATGCAAGCGTCGTTGGACGTGTTTATATGTGCATATGCCGCTCGCAGAAGTGGGAAAAGCTAGAAGTCATAATAGTATGAAGCAGTGTATGTGTCTCTGGCTCTGAAGAAAAAAAGGCAACTGCAAGAATATGGTGCGGGTTGGGCGAAACTGGTTACTACATTATTTACAAGCTGCGGCGTAGACGCAGATTGCGGGACTGTATTATGCAGAAGCGGAACAGCACAATCTTCTTAAGAAGCGTCGATGAGACGCCTGGACAGGTCACGCTTAACTTCGTTTGATCTAAAAACAAAATGAGCCGCCAGGCCATGTAGCAATATCGTACTCCAAAGGATACATGTGTATTCTGTTTCATCCGCATCCCAGGGGTTCCTCTGAATTGCAGTGAGACTTGTTTCTTTTTTGCTGAAATTTCTAACTCGCATCACATTTACCTCAACGCTACATATATATATATATATATAAATATATATATATATATATATATATATATATATATATATATATATATATATATATATATATATATATATATATATATATATATATATATATATATATATATTATTTCTCGTCATAACACACTTGAACTTGATGAATATCTTATGTCGTAGCCTCCCCGACTGCCCATCATACACTTTTTTTCGCTAACCTAATGCCATCGTGAATTTGGTTAGGCGCTCGAGCAGCAACTGCAAACTTTGATCAAAAGGGCGCAGTCGCGAGCGCTGGCGTGCGCGCTACCTCGACACGACATCAGTAGACGGCTCGTATACCCTTATACCCTTGTACCCTTGCGTCAAATGAAACGCGAGCAGCGGCAAGCATTCGGAATGGTATGCGCACCGCGGACAGGCGTGCATATGCGCAGTGCTGCCAAACCCGATGTGCGCGTCTGTCCATGGTGATGACTTGCTAACGCTTACCGCTGTTCGCGTTTCATTTGACGCCGACAGTACGTGCTGTGGTCTCGCCGCTTACTTCGCGTTGAGATGACAGACTACGCGAAAACCGCTTCGCTCCCTGGAGCGGCCGTACTTCCTTACGCCATCGTTTTGTAGAGTTACGCGAGATCGCATCTAAAAGAGTTAGCTGCATGCCTTACTTCGTACGACATTACAATTTGTTGCTATCGCATTCATTGCTTCGCCTTTGCGGCGAAACTGTGATTTGTTAACCGTGTACCAGTGCGGTGGAACTTACTCATTATTTATCAATATAAGCGCAAAGACATAGGCAGCTGGCGAAAAAATTAAGTCATTAAATCTCGCTGAGCACTGCTTCCCTGTAATATCCTTCAGACACGAAGTCATCATGTTTTGTCACAGACTTTGGTTTCAAAACTTTTTTCGCAAGCATTTTACTGATCAGTATTGCAGCATATTACTGAGCAATACTCCCTGGGGGAATACTCCCAAGACCCAGGCAATACTCCCTGGGCCTTGGGGCGCTGTTCTGGACATCGACCAATTCCGCCATACTGTCAAATTTCGTAATTACGGCATTTTAACGAAATCAGAGGGGCCGTAGCAGCCCTGTCGCGGAATCAGATCTGACCAGTGGTGGAATTCGACAACATGGTGGAAATTGGTAATGTACAGAATAGCACCCTTGTTCATGCATATTGGGCAAAGAAAAGGAGTGCAAACTGCAACATGCACGAAGAGGACAGTGCTCAACCCGTCTTCGTCCTCGCCCGAATCTAGAATACATTTTAGCGCAAAAGGAGGAAACACAAGACAAGACGACTAAACGAGCCCTCAATTAGTCGTCTTGTCTTCTCGTGTCTCATCCTTTCGAGCTCAAACCTATTCTAGACTATGAACCAACGCGCCCGGCAAAGCATTTTATTAAGCCCTCGCCCGAATAGGCGCTTCTTTATTTTATTCGTTTGAATGTCATGCACTATCCTAATTGAGAGGCATGGGTGTTTGAGAGTTAAACGACACTATTTACGCATGTTTTGTTTTGGAACTTAATATTTTACTGCCCATAACGACGGCGCACTCACCGGCACACCCATTTTCTGTCCTGGAGCCTGGCTCTTTTGCCTCTCAGACGAAAAACCGGCGACAGAAAGCATCCGAAGGCGCACTCTACCGTACAAGCTCGAGTTCGCACACTGGCGCCATGTGCAACTGAACGACGACCAATATTGTGGCATGGTAGAAACACCGCGGCACTTGCCTCTACCGACGATTCGGTAGCGTGATCGATGCTCTGAACAGCACTTATGTGTCACCACACCGCTAGCCCAGACAGCTTAGTGACAACCAGATATATATTCGTATAGCTTCCCATATGCTCCATAACGTTCGGGGCTTTTCTTGCAATTTTTTTAAACTCTGACTATAGCTAAGGTCTTTTTGCTCCGTTGTATGCTTGCTTGTTCTTCCGTTCAATTAATAATATATGGGGTTTAACGTCCCAAAACCACGATATGATTATGAGGGATGCCATGGTGGAGGGCTTCGGAAATTTCGACCACCTGGGGTTCTTTAACGTGCACCTAAATCTAAGTACAACTCTTCCGTTCAGTTGTGTACGTATATATGTATGCCCATGTGTGTGCTTGGTAACGCGCGCCTTTAACCATAGTAGCACCAAATTTTCACACAACGTTGCCGCCACATTGAGAAAGTCACTTTAACGTTGTGGCAACATTGCGTGCTACTAGAGAATTTACCGCCCCGCAGTTTATAGTTACCAGAGTGGAATTACATTTTAATCAAAACCGTTACGCCCTGACACAGTGGCATGACATAGCGGAGACGATGCTGACCATGACAACGATGCACACAGGCATTTCGAGTAAAAAATAAAAATGAGACAATCTTTTTCCAGTGCCGGAGATGGCTGAATGCATGGCGATATCAAGGATACAGCTGCGTTCGATTCTGAAATAACAAGATAGATTGACAAAGTGTATCTCACCTTTGAATTGCGTTTGACACGTGCGCCTCTTTTTTGTTGTTTTTTCCTGTTTTCTGTTTAGCCGACTGTCGCGCGATGCGTTGCTTTATGCTTGTTAAATAGAAAAAAAAAATCGCACTCGTTTTTCTCCATGCGACTGCGTAGAGTCTCCCACAGGCGCGACAACATTTGGCAGCCCGTCCAGCCACGCGAAGCTTTCGAATGGCCACTTAAGTTCAAAGCCATTTTGTTCCACGCGCCGCGTGCGTACCAAATCAGAAACGTCATTTGCTACCGGGGACCCTTTTTCAGGTTTCGCGGAGCTAGCGGCTGCGCAACAAACCGTGTAGCACCTCGCACTGTGCTACTGGGCTGGGAACAAACTGAAAAATAAAGGGAACCGAAGATGGGGAGAAGGCGTCCCTCGTTTCAGCAGCCACCGGTGCTAGAGAGAATCAGTTCGTTGTAAAACAACGGAGCTTCGTTCGTAACAGCATGCTACGCAGCGCAAGAGCAGGCACCACAGCGCGACAGCGGCGCGCTGCTTTCAGGGGCGATGCGATAGAAACAAACGGGAAATGAGGCAACCGGAGTCATTGTCGAGTTGCGCAGGCAAGGCGTTCCTTTTCTTCGTGCGCGCATGCGCAGACATCGGCGAGTTCATTGCATACAGGTGTTGTGAGGTTTGGAACGAGCGGCCTTTGCTTTGATTACTTGCTTGCTAGCTTGCCGGCAAATGCACGCCAATCGTGAATGTTTGAAAACCGCTGCATTTGGCCGCCGCCGCCGCCGCTGCCGTCGGCACCGCGCTGATCACCTCCTCGTTCCCACCTTCTCGCCGCTGAGTTGCGAGGGCATCTCGGCAGCGGGAAAGTGGTGCTCCGAGATGCGTGTCATCATCGTTCTTGACTTCTCTTCTTCGTCACTCTGTTTCGTTGTTGCCTGTACCGCGGCAGTGCTCTTTGTTTCTTTAGTTGCTTTGGTCGTCCCATACTCCTCAGCTATGCCATTTTCCTCTTTCAGACAGCTATTCACGATAACCCCAATGTGCCCTGAGCGAGATTTCCTGCGCAGACTGAAAGCGTAGGTACTGCTGTGCACGACGGAAGCCGACCCGCTGCCTGGATACAGCACGCTTCGAACTGCATCATCGCTGTGAGTGAGGCACGAAAGAATCGAAGTTAAATATGAAGAGAGGATAGCAGCGTGCTGATCATGCCAACGGCCACCGTTCGCCCCCTATCCCCCAGAGATCGCGGATATTCCCTACCATGCTGATGAAGCATGATAGGGAATGACAGGCCAAAAGGGTAGATTGATCGAAGACTTCTCTAAGAAACTTAATGCGGAAACCGTAAAGTTCAAGTGGCAACCGCTCTATTACATTCAGGCCGCCCGAAACATAAGAGTTCGGATGGTCCTAGAAACTGCACCTCAAGACGCAGTCTTCAGCTCCTACGGAGGGTTGCAGAAAAGCGAAGGTGCAATGGCATCTTTATTTCGCCATTCGCTGGTGCTCCAAAAAGCCATGCCGCCACCAAGACAAGAATAAGAACAAGGCCCTTCCACTCATATCTGGCGAGTTTAGTTTGTCCTGCCGACGCTTTTCACTGAGGCGTTTTTTTCCTCTTGCTGCTGTGCGCGTATGTTGTCATTGAAGCAAGAGCAAAAACTACCCTCACCAGGCACTCCAATTAGTTTCCGCCCAATTAGGTTCGAATAAGGTCGTCGCATGCCTCATCGCGTGTTCCCTATCAGGGGTCACTCCCCATAAGGGCCGCCCCTAAAGGAATTTCCCGCTTGAGACTGTACGCTGTAGAGGTCACGCTCATTTGGGCGCACGCATCCTTACGCCGCGTGTGTGCGCTGATGATTCAAGACGCACTTTGATATTCCGCCTTGGGGACCACTTTCGTCGAACGCGAAGCAGTTGTTGTGAATTCCCTTTCTTTTTTCTCATTAAAGCTCGTGCTCCTACTTGGTTCATTTGCACCCTCTCGCAATCGCTTTAAGCTTTGGCACAACTAAAGGAGCCTTCACTTTAGCGTTACAGAATTTTGCTGCTCCATACTAAAGCAATCAGAAATGACGTCATGATGAAAGATTTCAAGAAAGAAAACTATAAAAGGAACACACCTGTGTCGATGCAGCGAGTTGCGCTATCTTTCAGTAAACACAAGTTGCTTCGATCACTCGCCTCCGGCTATTCGGGGCCGGCACAGAACAAAGCCAAGTGCATCACGCCTCTTGAGACATATTGCAGTGAGTGCGCTTGAGACCACTGGACCTACGGGCTCTTTGCAGGTGAGTCTGCAGTAATGATCGGGTCGACGTATGCCGGGGTCGAAGTATATCGGCGTACTAGAAGTGTACGCCTGAATGGTACAGAACGGTGTCCTAAGCAAAATAGAACTGAGACAAACAACGGTACTCAGGCTAGCAATGCAACTTCACTAATTAAAGCTCCAGTATCTGTTCTCTCCGTTTGATGCCTGGCAGCGCTACCGGCGCAGGATACACTCAAGAATTATTTCTCTTAGACACACGCACTTTTTTTTACTCTTTTGCCTTGGTCCTTATGACGACGACTTGTCGACGTTGCATAGGCGACGAATCGATGGCATTCGTTCATTCACTTAAAGTGAAGTTAAATAACTTAAATGAAGTTTACATTTTTGCATAAGTTACGCAAAGACCTGCGCATCACGTGATGCTGCAGTTGCAACCTCCGTGGAGCATAAAAATCTAATGAGCTCATACAATTCATCAAACGGAAATTAAAAAAAATAGTCACTGCCTCCTATATGTTTAGTCGCCCATTTATCAATAGCATTGTTCACGTGTATAATAATATAACCTGCATATTTTAATAATTATTATGATCATGATAATTATACCGAAACTTTGACGTTCTTGTTTTTTATACTTCTTCGGCGAAAGTTTGTTGACTATAGCCGTACAACACCTTTTTGTAACAGTTTCATCTTGCCCATAAGCGCCAGTCTGTATTTTTCTTTATCTCTTGCTCTCTTTTACTTTGAGTGTTAGATTCCCTCGTTTCAGTAAAACTCGCTTTCCTATCACATTACCGCCTCGCGAACCGAATGCTTTTATCGGATAAACAAATAGTTTAATTCGTTTGCACACGTTTACAAGCAGCCGTTCTTGTCGGTGCCTGTTGCCTCTATTACGTTGCTTGCCCGGAAACAAACCGTACCGTGCGTGCGTGATTTTTATGCTCGAGTGATTCGATAATAAATGTTGTTTGTTGCGTCTTCCTCGAGCGATCACCTCTGTAGAGCGTTCACCTCTGATGCCGCTTTGTTTTGTATTACTTGTCAATTCAGCCAGCAAGCAACAGCGAGGAGCACTCAAATCACAGAAATATACGACTAGCTTTGCGAGCGCGCCTGGAGCTCCTTGGTTTCTCAGGAAACGAAGTAAGACAGACTCTTTTAGGCTGTCTGTAGACATCAGACGTTTCCGTAATGTGGAGCAAAAAAGACAAACAAAAATAAACAAAGTAAAATACACAGCAACAGACCGCGGTCAACCGACTTTCTTTTTGGAGTCGAAACAACCGGCGCTACAGCGATAACTCTCGGATGGAGCGCATGTTGTTGGCAGTGGAAGCGAATTGTTTTACTTCAAAACACGGTGTTGCAACTTGCGCGTGGGAGCGGTGTTCGTGATGCAGAACCTGCGGTCGGTACAGCGGTATGGGCATAATTCGAACAGGTTGCGTGCGCTAGCGAGCAATGCAGCGACGCATGAGACAGGTTCCTGTTGTGCAGAGGTAGTTCAAAATACTCTTTATTGTGATAGCCACATTAGACTACTCGCTGCTTTGCTAATTAATTGCAATGTAATACTCTGGCTTCACAGCTTCAGATATGTTTCGTTTCTTTTCTTTTTCATAAGTAAAATTCGCATCTCCGTTTGAGTAGCCACGCTTTCAAAATCGGAACGATGGTAGGATTAAAATTTTCGTGGTGCTTTCTTCTTTCATTTTGAGACAATGGTAAAAGTCGGGAGCATGACGCTACCACTGCTATGCTTAATTCGATAAAAACAACGAACGTGTTTATATCTGCACACCGCAGTAAGCTACAAGAACTCTGTTCTATAAATTTTCCATATTCTTGCAAGACAGTTACTCCGTACGTTTCAACAGTGTCTGCATTATGGAGAACAATAGACATAGTTATGATTTGTGAGAAACAAAGCCTTGTATTAAAAGAAGCTAGAAACATCGTGTAAAATGAAAAATTTCTTAACTTTTTGTAACATTTTGCTTTGTTTAATCCGTTTAAGAACGCTAGACTGTTATTTTGAAGAACGAAATTGCGGCGCAGGTGGTACCTAAATCTACAATGTCCACGTCACTCTCTCATACGCTTTCAATAAGAAGAATATTTTGTCAACAAGCATATAAAACATCATAATGGAACTTCAGAATATGGCGCGTAATCGAAGAGGTCCCGTGACCAAACTGGCAAATCACGAGGCACTGAGCGACGGAATGCAAAAAATAGAAAGTAGAAGCAAAAGACCAAAGGCTATACATGTTAACTGCATTAGCTTTCTGGTTGTCGACTCCGTAATGCAAGATAGAGAAATGGTGGAAATTATGGCGAGAAGAGAACATTTAAAACAGATCACTCTTCACGCAAGCACCACCAAGAAAAATGGCGATGTGCAGTTTTCAATTAGATAAAGGTGCGTTTCCAAGTGAACGATATCCCTTTTAGAGCGACTCAGAATGGGTTTGGCTAAGAATATGCATGGTCAAAGGGTTCCGTTTACCGTAAGGAGGCGATTGTCCAGATTCTCGAGTAAAGAATCATGCTTGTCATAGTGTGCGCTGAAACGGTGGTAATTACGACGGAGGTGGGCTATCGTCTCTCTAAATGAACCAACTTCGCATTCGGAACTCCCGGTAATTCTAATGAGGAAGAAGTAAGCATTAGTGGACGCTGCTCCGAGTCATAGGCGATAAACGAGAGCTGCTTCACGTCGGGGTAAGCCTCACGGAATGCGGAGCTTTAGACAGTGATTCGGGGAACAAAGAGGCCGGTTCGTAAAGGAGACCGAATTCCACTGGGCCAACTTAGTGAGCTTAGTGGGCTTGCACCCAAGTGCGCTTGCGCCCATGAACACGCAGCTTTCTCGCTTTACCCGTTCTTGATATTCTAATAGCGACGCAGCCGGCACCGTCATAAGCAGATCGAGCACGTTAACCTGCTTCGTCATTTTATACACAAGGCGCTGCACTGTACTGGCGATAACTGAAAGGTGATGTCGTATTCTTCTTCACTTGCATGATGGCAAGCTTATTTTGTGTTCGCGACAAGTCGCATGACTGAAACCGACAAAGCAAGCCGACTAATTATGATTGCCCAAAGGGCGGCACTCGGTCTACCCGAAAACACAAGCTGCAGAGCACCTCAGTGAGTTGGTCACGATGAACACATTCGAGGAACTTGCCGCCTCCACAATCGTGGCCCCGCGCGTTACCACAGTCCTTCGGAGACGAGACCACACTTATGAGACCGCATCTACGAGCATGAATTTATGTAGACCCTATCCCATGTCACATGAACCCACACTACCACGCGAAACGACGGTGGCCGCATTTTGACGGAGGCATAGGCGTGCGCAGAGGGGGGGCAAGGGGGGCGCCCGCCCCCCCTAATCATCTAAGAGGGGGGCGCAAAATCTGCCCCGTACATTGATCCTTCTAGTCACCTAAGAGGTGGGGGGGGGGCGCAAAATCTGCCCCATACATGGACTTTTTAGGGTGGGGGGCGCTGCGATGAACCTTCGCCCCCCCCTAATGAGGAACCCTGCGCACGCCTATGGACGGAGGTGAAATGCTAGATGCTCGTGCACTTCGATTTAGGTGAGCATTAAAGAACACCAGATGGTCAAAATTTCCTGAGCCCTCCACTACGGCGTCCCTAATAATCATATCGTGGTTTTGGTACGTAAAACCCCAGCAATTATCATTACAAGCCCGTGCCTCTATCATGCGTAACAGGCAGCGGGATGCAAACACGTACTTTAATGACGCGAACATGTACCCATTGTACTCTCTCGGCGCAGGCGTGCAGGTTAACCGTTCGAGTTAACCGTGCTGACAGCTGCACGCATAAGTTTCTACGGAGAAAATTGCTCGCAACATGAACATTACGTGTCACACAGCTCACGCGTGTGCGAAGGATTAGACTTGGCAATGTCATTAATCATGGCGTCGCCAATTGGAGGTACATTCCCTCAGTTTTTAACACGAAAGTGTTTTATGCCGGGGTCCACCAAGACTTCAGTGACGTATTTCCGTCACAGAAATGACGTCGAAAAAAACATAAACAATCAGATGGCAAAGAAAAATAAAGGTACCGTCAACGGGCATCGAACCCACGACCGCCCGGTCAGCAACAACAGATGCCGGGCACGCTATCCACTGCGCCACGGTCACAGACTTTAGAGTCTTTACGAACGCGCCTTTTATATCTACCACACTCCCGGTCGGCGGGGTGGGGTTGCCCTCTGGGAGTGGTAAGGTGAAGTAATTCTTCATTGCCGTGGCCTCCGCGACTAGCACCTGCAACGCGTTACGCGTCCGTCCCATTCGGCGCGGTTTCAATAGAAGTTGATATTTGTCAATGCCTTAACACACCGCGAGGTGGCGACCTATGCCCAAGCGTCTTAAAAGCGTCGGCCTCGTTCAGCATCACGCTAATAGAAACCAAAAATAACTCTGCGACGCGCGCCTGCCTCACCTGGATGTAACACCGCGTTCCATGCTCACGCGATCACCCCGAGAAAAATCGCGGCCGGGCTACCGGGGCGGCACGACGCGCTTTGCGTTTCCCTCTAATCCGGCCGTGGTGTTCAATCACATTTAAACAGGCCGCGGGATGGCGACCAAGTTCTGTGTCCAATATGCGACGCTCTTCTGGATATCACACCTCGTTCTCTGATTACGCTTTCACCGTTAACTACTACAGCTACCACAAGGGTTTGTTTATTCATTTAACATGGACGTTAGTCGTCCGGATGGAGATGTACCACCAATCGTCAAAGTGGGTGCATACACGTTAAACGGCGCCATTAGCTGCCAGACATCAATGCACATTGTGCAAACTCTCTTATATCATAGTCCCTCAATATATTGAGGGACTATGCTTATATGAACGCGTACAGTAAGCATTCATATACTTCTGTAAGGGCACGCTTTACTTTCGTGTTATTCCGATTCCTATGACGGAGGGATCAACCATGTTTTTTTTTTTAAACAGCTCAGAAACGTAACTCTACGAGCTTATTTATGTTCTACGTGCGAGCACATTATATTCCGTGTCGTTTCAGAAAAAGAAAAGGCAGGCTTTCAGCAGGACCAAAAACAAAGAAAACGCTAAGCCCGATAGGAGCTAGGACGTAGAGAGTGCGCAGTTGTGTTGCATTCAAATCTAAGGAATCACACGCTTTTCGACAAACCAACCGATGCACATGATATAAAAGCACAGGGTGCACGCCTGACCTACAAGCGCTGAAGGCAGAGAGCGCTGTTTTGGCCGTAGCTGCGAGCGCGGATCCTCGAATGTTTGTTCTGGGCTTTGAGGACGACACGGGGAGCGTTTCAGTGGGGCTGGTTCATGGAATAGTGGCGTGCTCACGTGAAGCCTGCGGCGCATCTGCAGCACTTCTCACAAAGTGCTCTCCTGAAATCTGGGCCAGATACGGTAGCGTACCGGCACTGGAAAGCGGCAGTTCATATTGTTCGACCTTTCTGAGTGAAAGGTTGACGAAACGAAAAATGCATCAACGTTGAACCTTGCTGCCGTTCCTGTAATCTTTAGGTGTTCCTTTTACTTTTTTCATAAAATGTATGGCTGGTATGATTATTTAATACGTTAACGAGGAGGATGAGAGGAAGCAAATTCAGCGCAAGGAGGTTAACCAGGGCTGAGCCCTGGTTAACCTCCATGGTTGCCTAGCCTTCACTGGGGAAAGAAAAAGGCGAGGGAATATTTGAGAGGAGAGAAGATAACTGTTGAAGCTGTCGACGTAGCAAGAGTTTTGTACTCTGTGTTACAGACGGTCAATCAGCTCGTTAGCATTGAAAGAGAGAGAGAGAGAGAGAAACGAAGGGGAAAGGCAGGGAGGTTAACCAAGCTTTGGCTCGGATGGCTACACTACACGGGGGGGGGGGGGGGGGAGCAGTAGATAAAACAGAGTCTAAAAACGAAGAGTAAGAAAAAGTAGAAATGAACAGTTAATGTGGACATACACAGCAGAAACTCGCGCTGGTAGTTCAGAGACGCTTGTGAAGAACGGTCGCCTTCAAGCAGCTCCGTAGGGCTTTCGTTTCCTCGTGCATACACGAAACTGTCGGTCAAGGTCCCAGGATCTTGTTTTCTGATAGTCTTGCATGATGGTCTTGCATGAAGACCGCGGAGTCTGGCTTCTGGAACACGTCGTTGAGTCTGGTAGGATCGACAGTGGCTTAGAATGACCTCAATCGTCTCCTCACCGCCGCATAAGCTCCATGCCGCACTGTTGGCCATTCCAATGAGACAAGAATATACATTCGTAAATGCCGTAGTCGACCACATGCGACACAGCAAAGTTGCATCGCGACGGGAGAGTCCGCATGGCAAACGAAGTCGCCAATTATGCCAGCGCTTTCGTGACCTTTTGTAGCTTTGATGCGCAATACTAGCGTCCCAATATGCCCACGGTGAAATCAAATCTTCTCCGTCTAGCTCATCTAGAGTCGCGCGGATGTTGGCCTTTAATATTCAAAAGACGGGTAGTAACAGGCGAAGTGTTGATAGTATCCTCAATACTACAGTAGTTGCACTCATCGCTGTCGGCCATATCAATCATAAACTAATATGCTTTGCGAATGCAGCCTCCAGGCATATAGACGCACAGTATTACATCCTTACATGGGAATGGGCCAGGTAACAGCCGCAATTGCAGTGATGGCTCTCGACCGTGACATCAACAATTTGGGAAAACCAATGCTGCAGATCAATTGGCTAATGATATTTCTTTTTGCTCTTTTGGAAGCGTATTACCTCACCAGTTGCTCTCTTTTGTTTTCTCGCTGCGACTAATGCCACTGAAAGCTGCCTTCCACAACCTTGTACGCAGAGTTGTCACATAAGATAACAGCATGAGCCCACTTTTGCCCACGCTATGCAGAAGCTACTGTCACTGGGTCTTCAAACTTCTGGTGCACCGTTCCCGTTGTCACAATGTAATGAGACAAAATCGCAGAAGAGGCAGCAATATAAGTGCTTCCTTGGGCTTGAGCATCATTAGAAGATTCCTTGCCGATACCTCATTCGCACTGGGGATACGCGAAAGGAACCGCTTTGTTGATTACCGCGAACGGCGGACGGCATTTTTCTTCTCAGGAGTCCCCTCTCTTTACTCTTCTCCTCGGGTTGGCGTACAGAAACATAAGAGTCTGCGAGAACATGAGGGAAAGCCCGTGCCGTGCTGCCTATTTGCACACATGGCTGCGTGGCGGACCTTTCTCCCTGCGTATCTCTCTCCATCTGTCGGAGTCACAGGGAAAGAAAAGGGAGAAGGGGAGGGGAAGTGAGTTCGCGAGGAGGCGGGGAGTAACCTTTCCTTTCCGGTCTGTTTTTCTTGTTCTATTGACTCACTTCTTTCCGTTTGTTTCCTGTTTGTCTCGTGTTTGTTTCCCATTCCCTTCCTCTTCCGCCTTCCCCCACAGGCCACCACCGCTCGGTTCTCAGTTACATACCGAACATTACGAAGACGATGGAAGGCAGTGAACTCGGCAGCGTGTAGTCCATTGTTGCCACGGTTAATCCACACGGCAGCCGGGTCGACAAAGTGTAGCATTTCCGTTTCTCCAGTAGAGCTAACTGGACCTTTCCTCCATAGATGGACCCGGCACACGCTGTTCCCTTTTCCTTTTTCCCTATACCGCGGGTTTCCCCTTCCCTAAGGGAACAGAAAGCGAGAAACGAATAAAGACGTAGTGGAACAAGAAACTCATCTATGGGTAAGGAACAAGGCGTAACGGGGGCCCGTAGGGGCAAGCAGTGAGCAGCCGAACTGTTCGGTTGGGCCGGAGCACGCGTAACTGTATTCCGCCGCTGAGCGCAGCCGGAGTGCAGGCACGGGAGATAACGGGACGGGACGGAACGCGTAGGATAGCTGGTAGAGATCAGCGATACGAAGCTACGGGGCTTACGCTCCGATCCCGGGCTCAGACGGCACAAGGCGGGGAACCTCTCTCTCTCTCTCGCTCGCACCTTCTTCCCTCCCACACGCATAGAGAGAGGGAGAGAAAGAAAGAAGCGGGGGGAAGAGGGGGAGGGGCACGATCGTTCGTGGAAGAAAGCTTTCATCTTCCTTCTCTTCAAACAGCGTTTCTCTTTCCACCTTTTTGTCATTTTCTGTTTCCTTCGATTCGTGCGAAGGAGTCCACGGGTCGGGAATGTCTCATCGCTGTTCAATGTTTCGGGGACCGATCGCGTGATATATGGAGGCGCGCAGCGGAAGCTGTGATGTGAGACGGCGACCGAAAGGAACGACGAAGAAATGCGGAGACCTTTTCTTGTTGTTTGTTGAAGCGGTGGGCTGAACAGGGCCATTTGCGAGAACACAAAGCCGCGTGTAAAAACAGCAGTTGTGCAGATTTCAAAGTGTTGGCTCTACACGTCTTCTGCGATATGCCCTGGTAGTCCATACAAGGTATGGTTTCGACGTGTCTAACCGTTCGTCTGGCATAATACACGTATCGTTCACTGTTGCAGTGGCGCCACGTACCTTGAAAATGGTTAATACCAGCGATTATCTAAGGTGTATTGAAAAGCTTACAGAAACCAACAGCGGTTTTTCGCGTGTTCCTTTCTGTAAGGTGACATCCCCTTTAGGGTGACGCACAACTGCGGCGCCGCCTACTTCTTAGCTCTTGAGGTGTCAACAAAATTTAGCATAGCAAATTCGCAGCACATACAATATACAACTTGAAGAAAACCATGGCACACCAAGACGCCGACTTAAATCAGCGTTAATGGCACTAGACCGCACACCACTCAGTTAAAGGACACTTTTGGGCCCGTGGCCCACAAGAAATATGGATTTCACTATAAGTATTGTACGCCTCTAATTATTCTTAGCTATATATTCTTTGTACGTTAGCATCGTTATGGCAAACTTTCCCATCGCATACTAAATGAAACGCAAACATGTTGCTGTGCCTAAATTTTTGTTTTTGTCTTTTCGGACACAGTGATATTATGAAGGCAACGAACATCAATTTAATTAGAAGTCTTCTTGTGTTGCAACAGACGCTTCTCGATATTCTGCCCCACCCCATTCTTTATTTCTAACAAGAGAGAGAGAAAAAACATTATTTTTAAAATCAGTCAATTACGTCAGGCATTGCCCGTCGCCCCTAGCCGTCGGCCGGAATCCCTTGAGACACGGCAGCAGCAAGGGCTTGACTGATGAGGTCCCGCTGGACGTTGGGGTCTGGGTTGCGGAGCAGGGCCTCCCAGGATTCTAGTGTGTGGGAACCATCGTTCTGACTCGGACATGTCCACACCATGTGGACCAAATTCGCTGCCTCATCACAAAATTTGCACTGGGACCGGAAAACTTCTGGGTGCCACTTGCTGTAAAGTACGGGGTTTGGAAAAAACCCCGTCTGCAACTTTCGCCACATAACCTCGTCTTTCTTATTGAGCGATCTATCCGCACCTGGGTATACTTGCCGATTCAGCCTGTACTGTGTTACGATTTCATGATATGCGAGCATATCCTCACTTCTTTTTCTAAATTCGGTAACTGGTGAGGTTCCGGGGGTCGACCGGTAAGTGAGACCTCGGGCGACCGAATGAGCCTCCTCGTTCCCTCTAAGTCCCTGGTGAGCTGGTGCCCAGACGAGCAGAATAATCTCTCTGGGTCTTCCTAACGTGTTTAATATACGGACGGCAGTCTCCGTCACCCTTCCCGATTCATAATTCCTCACGGCGTTTTTGGAGTCGCTGATGACCACCCTGACGCCCTTTTGGCTGATGGCCAAGGCTATGGCCACTTCCTCGGCCTCTACAGTGTCAACACCACTGACTGTGCAGCACGCCATCAGGGCGCCGTTATCCCTGACTGCCACTGCCGTGTGTGCCGCTTTGTTCTCATATTCCGCTGCGTCTGTATACAGGACGTCCTGTCGACCGGGTACTTGGCTTGCAATGCCTCTGCCCTGGCTTTACGTCTGCCTTCGTGAAAGGCAGGGTTCATGTTTCTGGGTAGCGGAGGTATCTTTATTCTGTCCCTGATCTGTCCCGGTATGTCTTTTGAGCGCACTTGCTCACGCTTAGGCTCGTAACCCAATCTCTCTAATATTGCTCTCCCCGTTTTAGATCCGAGTAGCCTTTGATGCTGTGCGGTAACGGTAGCCTCAATCAGCCCATCGAGTGTGTTCGATACGCCTAATTTCATGAATCTGTCAGTGGACGTGTTCGGGGGAAGTCCGAGCGCGACTTTCACACTTTTTCTGATAATGGTATCGAGCTTGTTCCGCTCCGCTTGGTTTAATTTGAGGTAAGGTGCCACGTACACTATCCTACTTATTATGAAGGTTTGCACGAGCCTAAGAAGGTTCGCCTCCTTCATCCCAGCGTGCCTGTTCGCTATTCGTCTGATGAGACGACATGTCTGATTTGAACTGGCTTCTAACCTGGCAAGCATTTCATGATTCTTCCGGTTCGCCTGAATCCTCAGCCCGAGGACACGGATACTGTCGACCGCGGGGATCTCTGCGCCATTAATATACAAGTGGATGTTTACTTCAGGCTGCATGTGGAGCCGCCGTTGTACGGGGGGCATGAGGAACAGTGCTTCCGATTTTTCGGCCGAACATTTAAGTCCTTTGGGTTTCAGGTACTCTACGATTTTATCAATGGCGTTTTGCAGGGAACTTTCAATTTGCCCGTCACTGCCCTTGTTAATCCATAATGTTAAGTCGTCCGCATAAATGGTGTGATTTAGATTCTCAATATCTCTTAACTGTTCAGGCAGTTTCAACATCACAATGTTGAAAAGGGTTGGTGATAACACCGAGCCCTGCGGCGTCCCCCTGTTGCCTAATTTAATGTCCTCGATGGATTCTTCCCCTATCTTTAAGGTGGCCTTCCTGTTCGAAAGGAAGTCCTTGATGTAGTGGTAAACTCTCTTCCCGACGTTCAGTGAGGTCAGATTCTCTAAGATCGACACGTGCCTCACGTTGTCAAATGCCTTTGCCACATCTAACCCCACGATCACTTTTGTGTCTCGCGTTGGCTTCTCTATAATTTGGTCCTTGAGCTGTAGCATGACGTCACATGCCGATAGTTTTGGTCGAAAACCGATCATGGTGTCAGGATACAAACCATTTTCTTCCATGTACCTATTGAGCCGCGTCTGAATGACATGCTCCATAAGCTTACCCACGCAAGACGTTAGCGATATCGGTCTGAGGTTCTCGAAACTCAGTTTTTTACCCGGCTTGGGAATGAAAATGACGTTTGCGAGTTTCCACTCCTGCGGTATCGTCCCCTTTTCCCAACACTCCTGCATGTACGTTGCGAGGTTAGCGATGGACCTATCGTCTAAATTACGGAGCATTTTGTTGGTCACTCTGTCCGGCCTTGCCGCTGATTTAGTCCTGAGCCGATTAATCTCCGCTCTCACCTCAGCCAGGGAGATAGGGTCGTCTAGGGCGGAGTTTTCTCTCCCTCCGTAATCCGGGAGTGGTTCAGATCCGGCGGGGTTGATGTAACGCTTCCGAACTTCTTCTAGAAGTTCCTTCTTAGTGCCATCAAATTGGTGCGCCATCCTTTCCAATTGCTGTTTAGGCGCTGCCTTTGTGCTATCCGGATCTAAGAGGTGGCGAAGAAGTCGCCACGTTCCGGCGGTGCTCATATTCCTATCCATCTCCTGACAGACGTTCCCCCAATTTTGCTTCGTGAGCGTGATGGCGTGCTCTTCAATTTGCCTGTTTAAAGCCGCTATTTGTTTCCGGATATTCCGATCCCATCTCCTCCGTTGAAGTCGGTTCTCTAACCCTTTCTTTTTCCTCCAGAGATTTACTAATCTCCTGTCTACCACTTCGTTGTCCCCTTCGGTTTCCACCACTTCGGTGGCTGCCTTAACAGTCCGCAGCACCCCATCGCGTCCCTGAAAGAGTCCCAATTTACGGCCTCTACCCTCCGTTTCCGAGGTGTTGCCGGGCCTCCCTCTACCACCACTTCTATGATCTTGTGATCGCTGCCTAGGTCCTCGTTCGTGTTGCACCATGTGGCACTAGTGCCGCTACCCGTCAAAGTGAGGTCAGGAGATGTGTCAACCGCGACACTATTTCCCTTCCTCGTGGGCTGCATCGGGTCGGTTATTAGATCCAGATTATGAGTTTGTATGTCGTCCCACAATTTCCTACCCTTAATTGAAGCCTGCTTATATCCCCATGCCGTGTGGTGAGCGTTAAAATCCCCGACGATCAGCAACGGGTTGTTCCTAGTCTTACGTCGCGTTGTCGCAAAGAGATCCCCAAAGTCGCATCGCCTTTGTCTGGGAGAGCTGTATATATTTAATATGAACAAGCTACCGTCTTTCTTTTTTCGTGGTATCAGTTCTATGAGAACGTGATCGACGTGTGCATTCCCGATGTCATGCTGCACCGCCGTAACATTTCGCCTGACCAGGGTGGCCACCTGCGTGCTTGCGCCTTCGCTTACGTAGGATTTATAGCCCGGCAATGCCGCCTTTTTCCCGCATTCCTGTAATGCTATTACCTCCGGTCGATCCCCTTTCCTCAGGAATTCCTGCAGGACCGCACGCTTGCTCGTGAAGCCTCTACAGTTCCATTGCCAAACGGTAGTTTTACTGGATCTGTGAGCCATGATTGTCATTAAGGTTATTCATCGGCCTGCCTAATACTTGTTGGGTGAGCTGTTCATACGCACGGTCCCTTTTCGCGAATTCCGTTTTAAGTTCTTCAGTGAGTTTATTATCGCGCTGATGTAGTCGCTCCGTGAGATTGTTATCTCGCTGATGCAACTGCTGTGTGAGATTTTGGAACATACCCAACATCCGTTTCTCGAAGGCCTTACGCCATTCATCGTCCTGGGTAGATTTGGCCTCAAAGTTAGCCTATTTTCATGTCTATCACTGTTTCTATGTTCTTATCTATCACGGGCTTTTCCACCTCTTTCGCTCTCTTCTTAGCTGGGGGCGGCGCAGCGCTCTGCTCCTCCAATCCTTCTACATTTGGCTTCTGTGGCATTTGCGGTTGGGAAACCAGTGCTGTGTTAGACGACTTCATCGCTATTTTAAGCTCCTCTATTTGCTTAGCCATCACCGCCAGCTGCTCTTTAAGCATGCGATTTTCTTCCTTAATCACAAACATTTCTTCATCCCGTTTATCCTGGGAGGCCCTCTCTCCCCAACCCACCTTGCGGATCGGCGACGAGGGTCTCCCACTGTTGAGGACAGCACCGCCGCATGTCCCCTCAGTCACTGGACCGGTCAACGGTGGCTGCTCTCCTTCCTGCCTTTGCGGTAGTCGTGGGAAGGAACCTGCCCTCCCTCTCGACCCGCTCCGGTGTTTCGACCACTGACCTCCATTCTAGTGGAGATCAGTGGTTTCGACCGGCTCCTGGACCTTCCTTGATTCTCTTCCAGTCTGCGCGTTTGCTCTTGGGCCTCCTTCGTCTTCCGCTCTTCCTCTTCCATGCGCCGCCAGGCCTCCCACTGCCTCTTCTTTATCGTGTAAGGGGTCCTGAAAGCTTCTTTGCATTGCCGGTCCGCTGTCAGATGACCTTTGCCACACAGCTTGCACTTGGGCTCACATGCGTGGTCCTCAGGCGGAGCTGTCATTCCGCATCCCCGGCAGTGAACCTGGTCGCTGATACACACGTCCGATCTGTGTCCTAGCTCACCACATCGGTAGCACACCTCGTATCGTTTCTTGTAGAGCACGCACTTCAGAGGTACGCCGTAACAGTACATCCACCTGGGAACTGTCTCGTTCTTGAAGATGATGACTGCCGAACTGGAGTTGCCCAGCTTCCTAACGCCAAGTATCGGCGGGTTCCTCGGGTTACCGAATGCCTCTGTCAGTTCCTCTATTGTCAATCTCGGGTCGATGCCGCGTACCACACCGCGCCCGCTATCCTCGTGCGGCGCGAGGTACGCCGTGACGTCGTAGTTCTTGCCTTCAATCTCGATAGACTTAATCCTGGTCACCTTCCAGACAGTGTCCATGTCTGGAGTGCTGAAAATCAGGGTGCCTTGCTTGTCATTAACAATCAGCACTTCCTTTTCTTGTCCCTTAACCCAAGGAATTTGCGCTGCCATGCGTACCGCCGCACTCAGCCTGGTGTTCGGAACTTTGGCGAGCGCCAGCCCGCTCTTCGGACGGATGATTATTTTGTAGTCGTTTGCCGGCAACCGCGGGAGGTACGACGCAACTGAGCGTTCCGCGATCTTGTGCCCCAGCTTTTTGTATGCGGCGTTCGCCGTCGCCGTCTTCATCTTGTCTTCGCCGGGCTCGGCCAGCGCCCTCTAGAATATTTTCAGGCCTGCTCACTACTGCGGGCATGGCCTCTGACGTCAGTCATTTTTGACCCTCGTCTCCTGCTGAGTAGACGTGCGCATGCATGCTCACGCTGTTCGAGAGAACAGGATTGCTAAGCCTTACAAAGCCTGCCATGGTATACTGCTGTTTCTTTTGGCGTCTGCTTGAAGACCGTGGTCTGCGTTTGTGAAGTGCTGCATCGTGATGTGATGTGCTTCGTTCACGGAATGCTGTACACCTGCAAGGTCTCCCAATGGAGCAGTGCTGTGGGCCCAAGTGTCGCCGATATTGGCGATGTACCGAAGGTTCCAGTGGTTTCATTCTCCCAAGGCGACCAAAAAGAGAAATGAGAGCGTGCCGTTCATCGGGATGACATCGATATGCATTCTCTCCGTGATTCAAGGGTATGTGTAGTCTATGCTACTTGCTTTTCACATTTTTTAAAGGCATCACCTCTAACACGTTCAGTAATTTCGATAAAATAATGTCGTGTGCACTACTGACTTGTTAGCATAAGCCTTGACATAAGGCACATTTAGCTGAGCGTGGCAGACGCTCACCCCCGCGATGATGTAGCGTCTCTAGAGAGTGCATAGATTTCCCGTTTTTGACGAGCGCGTCTTGCCGAGACGCGGTGAGCTTGTCTGCAAAACGACGGCGAAACGAATTAGACGCACCTTCATGCTTCAATCAAGCGACTTCACAAGCGGTGCGAGAGATGCGTTTTGCGTTCCGCTGCTCACTCCCCGCACTCATAAAAATGGAGCAATAAACGCGCGTGGCAGTATATTCTCAGAACAGGCGTTTTTTTCCTTCAGGGTCGGTAAACATTTCGCTATTTGCGCGTAGCACTGCGGGCTTCTTTTGACTGGGAAAAGCTAAGGAGTGTCGGTGCGTGGCGTCGTGCATCTGTTTTGTACATAGTATTGCTTACCGGTGCTCCGACCACCTTTTGCGGTATCATAATTATGCGCCAGTCACACCAACACCTTCGCCTAATTTGTTTCCTTGAAATGTGTACTGCTGCAAGTCAGCCGAATTGAGATGCCTGTAGGCACCTCATAGATTTTGTTTTGTAACTGAGCAAATAAGGAGCACAGTGGAGTGGAAAGCCTGTGATAAACCGCTTTCTTAAATGGTTTTCAGGTGTGTGAGCTCGATTTCAAGCCAGAACACTTAAGGACGACTACCAGGTACACCGATCCAAGAACCGGCAGAAGTAGCTCCCATGGAGGCTACTCGGCCGACTATGGACCTCTGGACGCAGTGCCGACAATTTTTCTCAGTTTACCAAAGGAACAGTTTCTGCCCATCTTATGGATAGTGTGACGTGTGTGCGTGTGTAAATAAAGAATGAAGTATGAATCAAAGTTACCCTATTTATTTCGTCACTTTTCGGGGCCATCAACCTTCGCATTTATAAATCGGTCACATTTTCGATAGCGCACAATCTTTTCTTATTTTCTTATTTTTAAGTGGAATAATAAGTCGCTTACAGGCCAATCACCAAAGACTCTAACGCGTAACACATTCCTTAAGCCAGCGCCAATCCCTACGCAAAAGGCAAAATAAAGCTGTTACGCATTTAAAACTAGCCGCGAACGCTTTATCATTTCATAGGAGACGATAGTGGCAATGGCTTCACTGTCTCTCGCGCGTTCGCTCGCTCGGTCAAGACGCGTGACGTCACGGCCGCAGTGAGCAGGCCTGAATTTTTTTTCTAGGTGGCATTGGCTCGGCTCCGCACTCTGTCCGGGCGTTGCCGTTCTGGCGTCCTTGTCTGTCATCTCTAGCGGAGTCCTGTAGCTCTTTGACATGTCTTCCCACTTTCGTGATCCATTCCGCGGCTCTAAATTCTTCGGGGGTAATTTCAATACCCTCCACGGTCACCTCCATTGCCGTCGGGTCTCCACAACGGGGCTCCGAAGGAACGCCGGGGGCGTCGGCCACCGCCGAGCCGCCGCGTTTGTGCACCGCTAGCGTTAGGCTGTGCTAGGCGGAGACGCAGTCGACATCAAAACGGCCATAAAATGTCCAAAAACCTACTCACAGTCCTGAAACCGTGGTCTAGATGATCCCGAAAGCTGCAGACAGGCGATCACACGAGTTATTTTTCTGTAACTGCACAATTTCCACCAGACAAAACAACTTTCCACAGAGCTGATGTGAGCCACATCCGAACTCTCTGGCCCCCTGGTGGCTCCTCCCTATTTCTAACAAGAAAAGCTTTTTCTCGTCTATAAGGTTGTAACTGGGACCGGAAGAAAACATCGCACTTTGCCAAATGTATCTATGTTATAATATTACAGCTGAACCGTACAGGCAGTGGTAGCTTTAAGCTCACGTGTCGCTCTGTGAAGATAGCGGAAGCGAATTCAATTCCCGCCTACGGCGGCCGCATTTGATCAGGACTTAATTTAAAAACAAAAGGCACCCGTGCGCTTACAATATAGCGTGCGTTAAACAAACCCAGTTGGTCAAAGTTAGTCCGCAATCGCCCACTTTTAAGTGCATCATAATCATATCGCGGTATTTCGCGTAAAACCACAGAATAATAACGTAAAAAACGCGCGAACCACTTTACTTCCACGTGGGTCCTAAAAAAAAACACAGTGATGTTCCCCAAAAGCTCCAATCCGTTCGCCCCTTTTGATAGCAAAACATTTGTTTGTTCAGCCGTACATTCTTGATCAGGTCCTGGTTAAATGCTGGCTATATCCGGGAAACCAGGCAAAAAATTGTCCCGTTTCCTGATTATATCTAGTACTTTAAGCGGGACTTGGTTAAAAGTGTACCCCTAAACCACATCGTGTTGCACCGTGTGGTGTGAAAATGTTTACCGACATATATTTCCTTTTATTACTTCGCCTTCTTCGCTTTCACGGTCATTTACAACACCAAGGTTTCTGCGTTTCTGACACCGTACCCTCTCACAATCGTTTCTTTATGCACAAGTATAAAATACATAGTGGCGCCGGTACCTGTTGCAAAGAAAAGAGATACATTCGCTACGTTTTCGAAAGAATCGGAGATATTCTTTATCTTGCTATTAAGCAAACAGAGGAAAATGCAAGTTCATCTATTTCAGTCTCACATTTTATTCTTCTCGATCGCTTACACGGCATAACTTACTTGGCACTTATTCTCAAATTGGATGTCTTTGTGCTCAACACAACCAAACCCATTCGCGAGGCCCGTTGGTTTTATCACTGCAAGAACGCCTTCCCGTCGCAAAAGCGGAAAAAAAGTAAGCAAGAACTTTCTTTTTTTCTGCTATAAAGGGGCAGCTTCGCGTGTCGAACCAACGATAGATACCGAAGGGGTCTAAGTTCTAACTCTCCGAAGGAGAGAAATGAATAGATAAATATAGTCAATTGCAAGAAACGTTCGACAACGCACTCCTACTTTTTTTCTCTCTTTCTTCTCTTTTTACGGCATCACGCGCTGCCTTTAATGAAGAACACAAGAACGCTGAGGTTGGTTTTGATAAGCTGTACAAAACATCAAGTATTAAGAGCCGAGATAAGGAGTAGAAAAGTTTACAAACGTCGGGGAACACTTTTCCTGGATTTGTAGCGACCACGCGCTTTTCAGATGAAGCAGACCGAAAAAGTGAAGAGAGAATGAAAAATAAACAGAACGAAAGCGAGATAAAAGCGGGTGAGGTTTGACCGCAACTACATAGCGCAATCCATGCATGTGTGGGTCCAAATAAAAACACTATTACGACGTAAAGTATGTGCAAGTATAGCATGCCGCCAACCGTATCCTTTACTGCAAGGACTGAATAGAGAAATAAATAAATAAAAAAATATAGCGTACGAAGCCAAAACTGCGATACACGCCAAAAGGCATTGCTCCGCAATCGTCTCAAAGGAGCGCTTGGAGCACCGTTATTGCTGTATATCTTTTGTTCTAGCCGTAGATAAGTTTTTCTCACTTTCCTATAAGAACGCTGAACACTCGATTCGGTTCTACACTCCTGAATTGAACGGGAAAGAATAACTATACAGAAAATGCTCTCTATATACCGGCATAAAAGGAGAGGAATCGAGGAACTAGAGCAGAGGCCTTACATACGGAGTCGCCGAGGCAAAACCCACACAACTACCGACGCAAATTTGCAACGAAGAAAAAAAGAAAGCACCGGCGGAATAAAAGATAAAGCGAAAGCGATCGGCCTTCCAGATTTACAAAAAGGCCGCCAGCGCGCCCATTCAAACAGAAACAGAGACGGCGGCGGCAGCAGCAGCAAGCCGTGTTACACACGCCGCGAGGTTGCGTTGCAATACGTGTTGTTTACAACTGTGCCGGATGCTGGAAGTTGGGCGACATGCAGGCGTGGAAGTGTACAGCGGCATCCATAGTGCGTACGCTATAGCTCGCGCTATAGGTCCTCAGTGCACGAATACGCATAGGCAAGCAATATCAGAAAGAACGGAGAGAGACAGAGAGCTTCAAATAACGGGTAAAAATGAAGGCATTCCCACGCGCAACAGTGGCAAGGAAGCGAGGGGAAATGAAAATAGGGCTGCGGAAATGCTACGGCCGAATAAAATTGCTTATCGGTGAGCGTCGAGTGTCTAGCTGTTCGTTTTCCCCTCGCCGTGTATGGCCGCGGCAGTGGTGGCGTATAGCGGCACGTGCAAGAAAAAGGCTTTCTTTCTCCGCGAATTATTATTTTTTCAGTATTTTGCACGCCGCTATACGCAATTTATTCCTTCGCAGTTACATTCCCTCGTTCCCGTGTTTGTATTTAAACCGCTCCTTTCCAATTTTCGAATCTAAGACTCCGGGAACGAGATATTAGATTGGAGCCTTCGCGCGACTGTTTCGAAATGCGCGCCCCGCTTTGCTTGCTTGGAAAGTGGCCTGAAATAATCATTGACGATGGCCGCGCCGCGCCGAGCAAAGGCTGATGGCGTTTTTATTGCGCGCTCTGCGTAAGCAACGGACTGCCGCGCGCGCCGCGCCACTTGCACTTCGGCATAAGACAATTACGCTCCCCGTTACTCGCGAGTGGGGTTTATGAGCGAGTAATTATCAGCGTTACGGATAAATTTTAGGGGCAAAATTACAAGCGCACTTTCCGTCGTCCAAGGCGACGATGTCCCAATATGAAAAGAAGGAAATGCAAAAAAAACAAAAAAAAAACGCCGCTTTAAGGAAGGAACGCCGAGATTTTCCGTGGGAATAACAACGCGCATATCGCGCATATGACCACACAGATATTGCAAAACATTTTTTTTTATTCTCTGCAAAATATATTAGCAAGATGCTCCTTAACGATGTCTGCCGTTTTATATTGTGCTGAATGCTACACTTCAGTGGTATAGTGCTCCAGTTACCACAAAATAACACACCAGGCGTTTTCGAACATACACTGATATGTTGTCACTGCATCTTGATAGAGGAGGAGGAGAAGGAGAGAAAGGAAAGGCAGGGATGTTAACCAGTCTAGAAGGACCGGTATGCTACCTTACACTGGGGGAAGGGATGGGGGAGGTATAAAGATAGAAAGAGAGAGAGAAGGAGAGCATGCACGCACAAAAAGTCACACACATCTCACGGTCATCATAACGACGTTAGTCTATAACCGACGGTGCAGGTCTGATGCCTTCAAGAAGTTGAGCACTGCCTTCGTCGCCTTCACCCGCGATGAGGACGACATTCCAGAATGCTTCCTGCCGTCATCGGTCTGGGATCTATGCGAGCAAGAGCGACTGCGAGGGATTTTCTCTGCGCATTGTAGCGAGGACAGTCGCAGATGTGCTGTAGTGTCTCCTCGCTACCACAGTTGTCACAAAACGGGTTGTCAGCCATTTGGATTCGAAAGGAGAATGACTTTGTAAAAGCCACTCTTAGCCATAAACGGCAAAGCAGAGTGGCATCATTTCGGCGTAGTCCCGTAGGTGTCTGAAGACGCAGATTGGTCGGGCAGTGGCGGTGGTGGTTGTGCAGTCTGCTTGCTGTATTATAAGTGGAGGAAGTCATTTCCTGTGCAGCCACTCGAAGTTGGCTAGCAGCATCGGTCCTTGATAGGGGTATCGTCTCGATCCTGTCACCTTGAAGAGCTGATCGAGCAGCATTGTCGGCGTGTTCATTGCCTATCAGGCCGCAGTGACTTGGCAGCCACTGAAATGTCACGTGGTGTCCTTTCTCTAACGAAGTATGGAGGAGATATCTAACCTCGAAGACCAACTGCTCGTATGGTCCGTGTCGCAGGGCTGATAGCAAAGATTGTAGGGCTGCCTTCGAATCGCAGAAGACTGACCATCGTTGGGGCTGTTCACGGTTGACTACACAAAGTGCAGCGCGAAGAGCGGCAAGTTCTGCTGCTGTTGACGTCGTTGGGTGGTCTGTCTTGAAAGTGACGGTGATAGCTTTCGCTGGGACGACCACTGCTCCGGACGAACACTGGAGGGTAGTTGACCCATCAGTATAAACATGCACATGATCAGCGTACTTCTCGTGTAAAAGAATCAGAGACAGCTGTTTCGGCACTGTAGATGAGAGCTCAGATTTTTTTCTGATTCCCGGGACGTTGAGGTGCACTTCAGGTTTAATGAAGCACCAAGGAGGTATCGCTGGCTTAAATGCGGGGCTGAAGCCTGACGGAAGGTGGGCAGAATGGTTCGCAATCGTTGCACAATACGATGCCCGTGGTCTTTCTGAAGGCAATGTTGCAAGGTGGTGGCAATCGGCCCGGGAAAAATGCCTAATATGAGCTCTCAAGGCTTCAACCGCAATGTGCGTTTGCATAGGGTGGTCCCGTGCGATGGAAATAGTCGCTTCAGTCGACGCGCATTTTGGCAAGCCAAGGCAAACTCTGAGAGCCTGAGCTCGTACAGCCTGCAGAGTGCGAATATTTGTCTTGCATGTATTAGTCAGTACAGGCAGACTATATCTCAAAAAACCGAGAAACAGTGATCTGTACAGTTCCAGCATTGCGTCGACCGACATCCCCCAGGTTTTTCCACTCAGGAACTTGAACAGGTGGGAGATTGCTGTCAGGCGCTGTTTCATGTAAGACACATGCGGGCTCCATCGAAGGTCTCTATCTATGATTATACCCAGAAATTTGTGGTTTCGGGCATAAGCAATGGTCCGTCCTTCGATAGAAATGGCATAGTGCGTCATTGGTTTACGTGTGAAGGCCACTAATGCACATTTTTCCGGAGATATTTGAAGGCCTTGCATCTTGATAGAATGAACCATGCTTCATGTACACCCAATTACTCCCTCTGACTTAAAGATCCCCTAACCAGCCTCTGAAGATACAAAAAAAAATGAGCGCGGTATTCTTTCCTGGTGTTTCTCGTCTTTCAGGCGCACTTCGTGACTCAAGAACTTTGCGATTCACGTGACGTCATTACGAAACATGCTTTCGATTGGCCCATATACGCGAAATACCAGTTGTGAATTGCCTTCTACGCTGCTTTGTCGTGCAGCCGCCCATCTGTTCTTCCTTGTCTCGCATGACTATTGTGCATGACCAACTTATTTTACTTCATTTTGTGTGTTTTCGACCCCAAAAGCGGAGATAACAGCGTGTAGGCGACGAGCTCGAAATCCTGATAGGCTCCACGCTTAGCGCTTTCATTGTACTCGTGTTTTTAAGAAATAAGTGGCGAGAAGGAGATATCGTCTGTAGGAAGGGTAGTGAAAAAGAAACTACTCCCTCGTCTTTGAACTCCTGGTGGTGAGAGGCCCTTTAAGCCTTCAATTTCAATCAAACTGTCCGCGATGAGGAGCGACCCTTTTGTGTTGACTACAGCCGGGCGTCACATTTACCATTTCCCACGCATTGCGCATAGGAATGGCCGCTACCGCAGCCTGTGGTCACTGCGGTGACGAAGAAAGAATTCGGCATAATTTGTGCCACCCGCAGTACAGTAAAATGTACAGGCACTCACTCTTTTTTTTTTTATTGGCGCCAGTATGCCCTACGGCAAAAGGTAAATAAAAAGAAAGAGCTCAGTTTCCCTGAAGCCCATCCAGTGGAGCAACCGGCATCTTAGATCTTAGATTTAGGTGCGCGCTAAAGAACCCCAGGTGGTCAAAATTTCCGGAGACATCCACTACGGCGTCTCTCAGAATCATTTCGTGGTTTTGGGACGTTAAACCCCAACAATTATTAATATTACTGCTTCTATCGAAACGCAATTTTCCTGAAGAAAAAATAACGGAAACTCGTATCTGCTGATTAACTTTCCGGCCTCTGCTCTCTCTGCCTATCTCTTTATATATCTTATCGCTTGCCCTGTGATATTTGTTAGAGAAATTATTCAGTAATCTGCATCGCACCCGTGATAACGTTATCGTTATAGAAATTCCGCAACAACAACAAAAATCACACTGTTAAGTTCGTTACTGCACTTGTAGATCTCGTATCCAGGTAACAGTTTAATCGGACAAAATGTTCCTCAAATCCTCATCAGAGTTGTCTACTTAACCAGCACTCCGGTGACGAAAAATCCTCGCCGGTGATCTCATATCAGAATGATAGCGCCAACCCGTCACGACGTGACGTTTGAGCATCGCAAGGAGATAAGCGCAATACGCAAAAAGTGCGGTGAACAAAAGGTTTCCAAAAAAAATACGTAAATGTAAGTCGCGGTAGTCATAATGCGAACAAAATCTCGCATTCAGCTTTTCTCGAAGAAGCCCTTCGGCGCGCGCCCACGAGACGATGACGTCAAACGTGGGGCACTTCCGCGTCCCACAAGCATAGCGTCTACAGCGCACAGACAGCCAGCAAAAGCGCTTACACGGGGATGCCTATGAAACGCGTATCTTGCAAAACATGCTTTCGAAATACGGGACGTATGACAAGAAGTAGAATCGCTAAATAGATATGACGGGAGACGGCAGCATGCAAAAAGCAGAAACTTGGACTTATATTGGATCATGCCTAAGGATTCTTGCGGCATAGCTCTTTGTAGTGCTTTGAAACTTCAAGCTCGTAAGCAAGCAAGGAAGGAAGGAAACGGGAGAGATGGGGCAGGTAGGTTAACCAGTTCAGAACGTGAAAGCAAAATTTCCGATTGTATGAGCAGGCCACGATGCCATCGAATCAAGTCTCAAGCTATATGTGATGAAACATCCTTGAACAGGTATGCTGCCGCTGGAGCCAACATTTAGACAAATGGTCTTGTCTTCTTCAAGGCAGCAACAGTAGATGCCTTGAAGAAGACATAACACCACTTGCCGACACGTTGGCTCCAGCGACAACCCCTGTTCAAGAATGTTTGATCTCTTCAAGCCTCAATCTTCCCCTGAAGTTGTCTTGTTTGAAGCTATATATGTGACGCATATTAAGTCCAAAAGTGTAGTACCTGTCTGACCGACTGGCAATTCCCAAATCTTTGCGTAAAGGAGGGTGCTCGGTCCGCAGTCACCGCAGCGCCGCTTCGCGACCTTTCGTCCCACTCAGTAAAGTAGGGACGACGGCACGGCCACGTCCACGGCAGTCCTTCTCGCTATTATGAACAAAAGGAACGCGAACGAGAAAGAACAAACACGAAGAAGCCCTATTTACGAAAGCTGTCGGGTAAACGAGCATAAACAGCGGAATGGGAGGGCTTGTCTCGTGGCGTTCGCTATTAGTGGTCGTGGGCGGGATGCGCGTCGGAGCCATGCTGTTTGACATTACGGTAACCGTCATGAGGGGCGCAAAGCGTGCACTTTAGCGCGATAAATTCACCGTGATGCTTGCTTTTACTATACACGCCTTCGTATGCGCAGACTCTCACCTTTACTCTTTCGTCCGCAATAGCTTTGCAAGTCCCGAAAAGTTCGCGCATGTTTCAACTACCGCTTGGCGTGCATGCCCACGGGAAAGAGAGCATCGTGGTTGTGCGCGCAAGCCGTGATTGCGTTCCTCTTCGCTCGAATGCGGTGCGGCAGGCCACGGCACCACCGCATCCCTGCCGCGTTCAATCCCTTTATTTATTTTTCCTTTCTTTTTTTTTCTCTCTTTCTCTCGTTTCTTCGTGCCCCCATCTGCGGCGAACGTGGAAAGCACCATTTCAAAACCGGATAAGGAATGCTTCTTCATCACGAAACCACAGGACCGCCACTACCGGAACCGGCTGTTTTATTCCGGCGGACCAGCTGCATCACGGAAGGAGGCAGCGCTTTAAATGCTCTACTGCCCCACGTTTTGTAAGCTATAAATAGAGCTCCCGCTGCTACAAGTGTATTTGTCCTCTTATCCCGCAACGGATGTTTCTCGGAGTATTTGTGTATACGCATCTCTCGCATTCTTGTTGCTCTCACATTCCCTTGTTCTAACTCGTTCATTTTCTTTGTGTTCTTTCTTATAGTCAAGTTGAATGTGTTCAAGGCTGAAGGTAGGCTACTATGTTACTTGACGTCGCTTTCGTGGTGCGCGCTGTCATGGTGCTCGCGGATCAAAAAGTAGACGAGTGGCAGGCATCGCTACTGTCTTTGCTTTTTGTGTGTCAGACGAGTTTACGGCTTCTCCGGCTTCCTGATTCCGATCTCCAGCAGTAACCCGGTATAGTATTCAATTCACCAAATTGAAGGCGACAAGATTTCGTGTATTGCCGTCACAGCTGCCTTATTCTGTCTCACACGCGCGCGGCACAAAACATACCAGGCTGCGAGATATAAACGTTCAAAAATAGCTATCTCATTAACAGGTGCTGGAAGAGAGCTAGCGCGAAAGATGATATATTCCTCTTTTGTTTTAAAGCGTATGCGTGCCGACGATGGAGAAAAAGAAATAATTAGATTGCGTTTGTTGTCCGGAAGATAGCATCATTAGAGGGGGGAGGGGGGGGGGAGATGTTTTAATTCATGAAAATGAACGAAACAGCCGCTCATACTCCTAAAAAAAGCTCTCGCGCTATGAAATTGTTCGTGCGATAAAATATAAGCCATGTCTAACGAAAGACATATGTACGAGTATATGTACATATGTACGAGCAAAGGTGGCCGACGAATGTCAAAAAGCACTTAGCAACAGAAAGCTCAAAACGGAAAAAGTTGAAAAACAAGCCCGGTATAAACGTTTTTTTTTTCAGTTTACAACAAAAATCTCTGGGAGTTCAATTCGGCCAAGGGTTTCTCAGTGTCGGAAGTGTCACATGTGTGCGTTGAATTTCAATAGCTATAATGCAGCAATATTTTATTAATTCCCGCTCTTTCTTGTTTTTCTCCGATCCTCATTACATCCTTGTCGCATCAAAGCTACCAATTCTGAAAGCGCTTCTGTACGTCTTAATCGTGCCAACCTGATCGCGAAATGCAGACTCCATACTCAATAAGCTAAGAAAATGACTCCAACACCGAACCACTTTCCAGCACTAAATATAAAGCGCCTCCCGTTTGGCGACCTCGAAGAATAAGTGCTCCTTACAAATATCCGAGAACCTCGTTCATGCTTTGCGTTCTGTGGTGTCAAGCGTTCGTTCGGCACGTGCCGAGTGTATAAATAGGTCCCGATAATTTCGCGACAGCGACCGGACACCGGCTGCGTGTTTCACCGAAGAAACTGGGAGGCCACAAAAAGCCCGTATAGCCGCGTCAGCTTTTCGCAGCTTGCTTTGCGCGTGTTTGTCGAATCAGCGCTAGGTGTTGGTCTAATAGACGCTTATAGATTTGTATATTACCAACTCATGAGTGGGGCTGCTCCCCGTGCTTTCTCCGTACCTACCAACATGACTCTATATAGCGAAGAGCGGCGCTACGCTTTTGCGATGCAACCACGCTGCTCTCAGACATCTCTATCGATTCACAATTTCTCGAGGGTCAAAGCACGCGCGTGATTACGTTTGTTTAAGACAGGGAAAGAAAAAAATTAAGCGGCCAATGATTACTAGTCGTTCGCTGCCGCCGAAATACCGTCGTTCAACGGCCGATTCCGAGCTCGTAGCAGTTATAAAACGGATAAAAGATATAAGATTGCGCACTTTATTTTCATCACCCTCTCCACTTGTTCACCTTTCTCGATCGCTTCGTGGCGCGCCTCATTGAGACACGCCTGCCATACCTGGCTAGATTAACGGGCAAAGTGAGAACAAAAGCATGTGTTCGTCTCGAACGAAACGTATTGAACTCCCATAGTCATTTAAAAAATTTACGAGAAAACAAAACAGAGAGAAGAAAACATTTTGTTTTTCTCTCCGGGTAGGTACCGCCAATATTTCTGGAATTCCCAATAGCCGCAGCTTAATAATGCGGGCCCGCACTTCGGTACACTGAGGATGCGAAAGAAAAAAGAAAGAAAGAAACGTAATGTGCGGGTTTCCGTTTGTCTTGATGAGCCACTTAGCCGGCGCTTTCCTTGCGCGTTCCCCTCGAGCGCGTTATTTACTGACGGCAGTCAAACATGAGGATGAAACCGATTTTCTTTCGCTTATTAGTTTATTTATTTATTGCTTTGTGCACCACTCGCGAGAAGCGCTTGCGTGAGAGAACGCCAAACAGGATTTTTCTTTTTTTCGCTTCGGTTCTCGTTTACTGCAGAGGCAGTTTCACTCGGCATCATTCTCCAGCTTGCTTACGTTTTTCTCAGACAGCAGAAAGAAGCTACTACTTTCTTTTTTCTGAGGAAAATATAGTAAGAAAGAATGCACTTTTCCTTGTAAAGCTTTCGCAATTCTTTCGTAAAATTGCTTTCCCAATTCCTTTTCTTTCTCTCTCTCTTTTTCTTCTTCTCTCGTACCCGAGGAACTGCACGCATGGCTGTTGAATAATGAGTAACATTTAGTTAGCACTTACCTCGCTCGGAAGGAAAAAACGAAATCATAAAAAGAAGAAACTTCTTCGGATGGGAAGTGCGCGCTTCGAGAAAAGAGCAAGAACAAAAACAAAAATCCCGAAAGGCGAGGGAGATGAATTCTCCGCACGCTTGCGGTGCTCGTTCGTCATTTATTAGCACCTCATTCGCAATTTTCTTCGCGTTCGGGGTGCAAGCCTCGCGTGAGCGAGTAACAACATTTTATTTGTAAAATAGCGGAGGTACTTCGATGGGGTGAGAAGAAGGGGGGGGTGGGGATGGTAGGAAACAGACAGGAGACCTGAGTGGCGCTTAAAAAACACGTCGTCAGTTATCAACTTAAGTGCGATCAAGGAATAAAGAACAACGAGCGGGAAAAAAATACGACTTGCTCGGAAATTTCACAGTGTGCGCGTACTTCACTGAAAATCTTTAGGAACACTGGCAGTGCAATTTTCTCGTCTCCGTTTTGCTCAATGTCTAACGGCGGTCAGGTGCACTTAAGTGCGGTTTCGTTAAGTGGAGAACCATAGCTACAACACTGCAAGCTTTCTTCGCCATATAGGGAAGCCTAACTTCGCTTGTACGGCGCTTATTGAGCAAAGACGTTTCACCCGCATCACTTCGTCCACGTGCACTGCACACAATTACACCGCGCGTCCCAGAAATGGTTGTTCTTATTTCCGGCGTAGTTCTGCCACGTTATTATTAGTCAAGCAAGTATGCGTGCAGCTTTTCTTGAATTTGCATATCTTCAGAGCACCTCTTACAACAAAGTATACATGCGGGCATATCTATAACACGATAATTACCCGTAAATAATGAAGTTAATGTGCATAGAAAATCAGGTTAACGAAGCACGGTAGCATGTTTAACAATTAAGTTAAGCGGCATCTGAACTGGAACATTCAAGGGACAGAATCTTTCTTAGTTTGTATGACTACTACGCTATAGGTAGTAGGTAGCGCTTGGTTTCCCTAGATTTGACTGGCATTGTCTATCTGTTCGATTTCCGTGGGCTCTCACCAGCTTATTGACATTGTTCTATGACTGGTGCTCCAAGCATTGTGCTCAAAAATGAGTTCTTCAGCGAGGACACTTTAAAGTGTCCCTCGAGCAAAAAAGATAAATTTCATTTGTGTTCTTATTTTTTAGAATTTGATAATATTAAAGCATAAGCGATATTGGAAGACACCGAAAAGGAAAAAAAGATAATATAAAGCAGGAAGGTTAAGAGACGAGAGATTTCGCCAAGCTACACTGCACTGGCAGTAAGGAAAATGGAACGAGAACGTTATGAGGAACAATGGCAGACGAGGGCTTCCCTGCACGGCAATCAGTCGCTGTAACTAGCAATTTCAGTACTGTGTCGTAGGCGGTGGCCTTGTTCGGTCACCTTCAGGAATTAGAGCCGCACCTCTGCGGCGTTGCTGAGGTGTGATATCAGATTATAAAAGCCGAATACTTATACAGCACATTGTTCTTGAAGCTGTCAGTGCAACCCAGAATACTGGAGAATTAAATCCACCGAAGTAATCGACAACGCATTGGCTCTTCAATTCTGGGGGAAATAGGCAAGAAGCTCATACCAACCAAAACTAGGCCATTGTGTGAAGCACATCATCGCTTCATTTTCATTTTTGCGTCCATAGTGGAGCTTGTTTTCTTTCGGGCTTGACCAACGGGTGGCTCCCCCTCCCCCCCCCCCCCCTCCCCGCTTTTTTTAATGGAAAACCCTGTGCACACGTATGCCCACCACGAACATCAGACAAGAACAAAAAAGCGCTGTAGGGCCACTTCTGAGCCACAGAATATTTCCCATCGATTAGCAATTGCGGTTAACTTTGTCAACATAACTGACGACTCCTTGAGAACAACAGACTCCAAACCACGCGATGTTTCTATATAAGAAAGCCTATATTTAACGTTAAGTTACGTTGGTGTTATAACAATTTTGCTGACGTAGCCGTTCCGACTGTAATTTTTGTGGTAGCAGTGTTAGCAGTGAAGCATCTGAGATTTCTGTCCAAGAAAATGTGAACGAATGAGCAAATAAGCAGAAGCCAGTCACCCATATGTCGCGGTCACGCCTTCAAAAAAAATTTCGAGTTACGCAAAATGCCACAAAAATATTGCAGTGTCCAAACATAAATATCGTCATGAGAAATGGAATAAATGATTTTGTGAGGTACAGGGACGTCCGCATCTTAGGTGAATAGCTCATTAGTATTCAAGACATCAGAGACGCTCATGTTTAGCACAACATCCGAAAAATTATTACTGCGTTCATCGACACCATGATTAGACGTCACATAACGAACATTTAACTCCTGAAGTAGAATAAATTCTCTAGTTTTACCGGCTTGAATACTAATCACGTGTTCTCCTTAGATGTGGTCGACCCTTTGCAAAATGCACATTACTGAGGTAAGAATCTGCTCTGTAACAACTATGGTCTGGACATAGCTCTGGAGGGCACGTTCGCTTGCGCTTCCTTGTTCCTGAAGCCTAAATATCCCTTTGCGCGTTTGATTGTACCTGTCGTCATACGGGATGCACGCAGATTTGCTAAAACTTTGTGCATCGAGGTCCCATTTTATTAAGATCCACACAAAGTCCAGGGACCCAGAAAGCGCTACGTTCAAAAGCAAAATTATTTACCGGCACGACCGTATTCGTCTGCATGCTATGTTTTGTAAGGGAGAAGGCAGCCCCTTGAAGAAGGTCAAAAAAGAAAACAGTAAAAACTATAGAACACATTATGAAACACGATGCTTTTCAAAGATCAGATTGTATTGCCAACGTCGCTTATATAAACAAGAAATTAAAATTTTTAACCTGAAATCTAACCCTAACTCTTGCCGTAGTTATATCCTCATAGCAACATACCAATAACGTGGAAAAGGGATTTGTTTTTCTAGGCTACTATTGAAAATAAATGTTTCAGCAAAAGGAAATGCTAATAATTCAAAACTACCGCATGAATATTCAAAAAATATTTGTTCTAAACCGTCGCCTATACGACTTTTCACAAATTGTGACTCGTCGCATTTTGCTGATGTTTTATCCATTTCATGACGACAAATAGATCTTTCACGCCGTAGCATCAAAATTATTTGTAACAATGGCTACCAGAAAGGGAAAATTGACAACCACCCGTGTCTATTTTCCCTTTCTTAACCCTCCGCCACCTTGCGGGATTCCGCAGAACTGATTTGCAATGGCTACCAACGCCCCCATGTTCTTAATAACGAAAATATTAATCTGTGAGACCGCCGCGCGACAGTACCTGCTGTTTTTTTTTTACGCCACAGCACAGTCAAGGGTGAAGCTGTTCGCGGTTTTAGGCAAAAAGGCCCCGTCTGCCACCACTTTTAGGGGCGAAGCTCCTTAAAGCGGCACCCGTCCGTCCCTCGTAGTCGTAGCGCATAAACCAGTCGTAACGCTAGTATCAGATCTTGACCTCCAAGGTGGTGCCAGTGGGACATTTTTCCTGTGCGTTGTTGAACAATAAAAAATTCGCAGCGTGCGCGTTAACTAAAAGCAGAATTCTTCTGTCTCTCATTCCCCATTAGCAGCCATTGGCATGTTCCAGTAGGAAGCGTTAGTAGAAGTAGAAGTGTAAGTGTTAGCTAAAAGCCGACTTCTTCTGTCTCTCATTCCCATTAGCAGCCATTGTTTACCTCCAAGGTAGTGCCTGGTGAGATTTCTCCTGTGCGTGATTAAACAATAAAAATTTTGTTCAAAATGCCGTTGATTGATGAAATAAACCAACGAAAGACGCCAGATGTTTTCTAAAAGCAAAACGAAAGAACGCCAGATGTTTCTAAAGCAAAACGAAAAGACGCCAGCTGCTTAACGAAAGACGCCAGATGTTTTCTAAAGCAATGGTTTTCTAAACAATGCAAATTCACAGCGTACATGTAAAATTAAAGTGAGCTGCAAGTCGTCATAACTCTCATCGAACCTTTAGTATAAACGCGCCCGATCTCACGTCGGTGATGATGTACTGGGCAGAATTCACGGAAGATTCACGGTTTACCGATGAACCTCCGCAGCTTCGCCCACTCATCATCATTCACTCCGTGGATGTGCTGTAATTTTTTTCTTAAGACTCGCGTTACACTGCACCTAATGAGAAGGCTTCCCATTCAACAAGCCTGTTGAGTTCATTGTGTGCCGCGGAAGAAACACAAGAAATCAAAGATGTGAAAGTAACTTTTACTGAAGTATTCTAAGCTCAGAGCACGTGCCCTCGAGCTTACTGCACGGTACAAACTGCTACGATTTCGCGTAAGGCGTAGAAAGTATCCAGTCAGCTCGTTCGAGGAGAACGACGACCAAGCAACACTAACTCGCAAGCGCTACGCGACTCCATGGCGATTGACTTCCCATAAGCTTGTCTTCCAGAAAAGCGGGGCCCTCTGTTTCGCTCAATGAACGGCGATCCGTGGTCATTCAAATGCACTTAAGCGGTGCTTAGTACCCGCTTCAGACAGGAGCAAAAGCAAGAAGATAGGCAACGCAGACGGCAGGAAATCAGCAAATGAAACCCACGCGTGGTGAATGTAGTACATCCGATGGCGTTAGCTCTTGCTACGAGGGCTCATGTTCCTTCGGCTCTGCCGACAAACCTAAAACACTTGCATAAAAGAAGAAGGGCACGCAACGCACTCAAGCGCTTGACGTCGCATCAGAGCAGAGCAAGGAACAGGGACAAAAGATCAATAAGCAAAATAATCAAATGCAAATGGCAGGAAAAGAAAGCTAGGCAAGAAAAATCTGAGAGTGGAGTAAAGGATAGAATGTTCGAAGCGTTTGCGAATAGCTGGCCTGAAATGATCCGGAATGGAGCGCGAGCTGCTCTTTGTGTTTGTGTGTGTATGTTGCTGTTCCCCACTTCACCGCTTTCCCTCCTCGGGCGTGGTTCAATTCGGTGACTTTGTTCAACAACCTATTACAGCGTGGCCCCCCTTCCCTCTTCTTCTTCTTCCTCGCCTTCTCCTCCCCTTCGCTGTCATCTCAGTGCCGCGCCTCGCGTGTACTGCATTCCTCCTACGCTATTTCCACACCGTATGCGCGTGCGCGCTAAAAAAGAAGAAATCCAGTGTGATCGAAAAGATAGCCCGTCCGCGCCGCAAAACAAAACAACTCGTTCCCTCTAAAGTTCAAGAGTAAGAGCGGCTAAAATTGAAACGGGAAGCAAGAAGAAAAGAAGCAAGCGGAACGCGAAGCCGATTTAGAGGACGGCTAGCAATGCGAAGAGGGCGACCGACGAGCACTCACGAAACGTCACCCGGATTTGCTCCCGTGTTGTTCGATATGCAGGGAAAGTGGTGTGCAGGCTACTTTCGCTACTTTGCGTCCCCATTGTTCTTTCATTTCTCTCTCGCGCCTGTTCCTATACTATACGGACCGGGGCCTCAATGTTTCACCATCTTTCTCTCTTTCATGGCGGGTCGCACATTTGCGTTTCACTGATGGTTTGACGGTGAGAAAGGTTCGTTGCGCAACGTTGTCAACACGGACGGAGAGATGCAGTGGCCGCGAAATCTCTACGAAGTCGCCGTGGCGTTCTGTCTAGCGCGCCTGAATTTCTAGTATTCCATTCCCAACAACGCGGCCCGCTAGTGTGCCTGCACATGTTATGCTTATGGAGCTGTATTCATCCTTGATATTTTTACGGAGCTTCGAGCGTTGTGAAGTCCTTTTTTTCGCTTTACACGTTTTATCGCGCAAGAGAAATGTTTCGCAATAGTTTTATACGCTTACAAGACACCCGTATGCCCAAAGATGAAGACTAACACAGAACCCTAAACTAAGAGTATGTACCCTTGCTTAGCTGTGTAATGTAATTTCCTTTTATATGGAGGGCCTCGTGCAGCGATTTTAAAGAGTGAGTGAGTGAGTGAGTGAGTGAGTGAGTGAGTGAGTGAGTGAGTGAGTGAGTGAGTGAGTGAGTGAGTGAGTGAGTGAGTGAGTGAGTGAGTGAGTGAGTGAGTGAGTGAGTGAGTGAGTGAGTGAGTGAGTGAGAGAGAGAGAGTGAGAGAGAGAGTGAGTGAGTGAGTGAGTGAGTGAGTGAGTGAGTGAGTGAGTGAGTGAGTGAGTGAGTGAGTGAGTGAGTGAGTGAGTGAGTGAGTGAGTGAGTGAGTGAGTGAGTGAGTGAGTGAGTGAGTGAGTGAGTGAGTGAGTGAGTGAGTGAGTGAGTGAGTGAGTGAGCGAGCGAGCGAGCGAGCGAGCGAGCAAGCGAGCGAGCGAGCAAGCGAGCGAGCGAGCAAGCCTCTTTGGTGAACATGCGCAGAACGTTCGTTTTGTGATACTCTCCTCCCGCTCCTGTATGCATACGGTGGTCGTCAGAAATTCATTGCAGCACCGGACGTTCCTGACGCGAAATAGACCAAGCGGTGAGAAGGATGGAGCACCTCCATCACCTCGTCACCGCGCACGTTCCTTGATCACAACGGTATCCAAGAAATGACTTTTTATTAGGTGTTCTCTCCTTGCGTCGTCGTCGTAATAAGTTGAGCATCGGTGTCCCGTTAAAGGATCTCTGAAAGGCTTTCAACTCCCCACCTTTCTTTTTTTCTTTTTTTCTCATTTTTTCCGCCTCTTCTACAGAGAAGGAGTTGCAGAAAATTTATGGCACCCTTGTTCTCTATTTCTTGCTCTCATGAATCGCTTTGCAAATGGCCTGAAAACTGGAGGAAGCAAAGAAATACAAGTACATTCCGAACCTGGCTGAAAGGAAGCTGAGTTCCGGTGCGCGGGTTTGTCAAGGGAGCGATCAATCACAGCATGTCGAAGGCACGAACTTTCTTTTTTCTCGCGGACCGGTGAGACACGGGTCGGTAGATCTCGCGGGTATCGAACGAGTGCCGGCGTTACCGCCTGCGGCTTCAATGCAGAGCCGTGAGCGCGAGTCCCCGCGAACGAACCATGAACCTCTCGCCTTCTCGTCGCATTCAATTGTGCATGCATGGTCCAACACACGCCGCGGCAATACGCTACGCGCGGGCGACAAAAGGGGCAGCAAGGAAAGTTGAGAAACGCGCGTCTTCCTCAAGCGCGTTTCCTCCGTTTGCGTTTACTTCGATCAAGCAAGGTCACAGCTGAAGTAGGAAGAAAGAGGTGTTACCGCGAACTAGAGCTTCACTGATGCCCCCTCAAAGAAAAGCAATGAGCGTGCGACCTTTTCTTATTTGCCGAAAGAACGTACTATTGTTTTCCTGCAACCTTCGGCCGTTGTTTTCCGGTTGCTGCCTCGCGCAGTTTGCCTCGCTTCGTTGCACGCTTACCGTACTTTCACTTCCGGGGCGCATTGTGCGAAAGCTTTTTCACCGCAGTTCGCTTCGACCTGTGTCTCGATAGCCTCCCCTGTTTAGCAGAGTTTAGCTTCCTAAAACATGGCGCTAGTTTTCATTGCGCGGAGCTGTACCATATTCCTTACAATGCTTGTCAGTGATGTGACTGTTAAAGAAAGTGCGAGTACCGTTTCTGAAACAGCCGCTGTATGGGAATACGAATTTGTTAGACCAGTTAAACAGTTCACGTGCGTGACACGCTAGCCATCCCCGTGTCACCCAGACAATGCATGCGGGGCCTAACCATAACCAACGGCCTTCAATTGCAGATATAATCACTACGCAAACGACGCCACGTCACGCGAAAACTATTAACAGGGATTTTGTGCGTTTTCTCTTCGCCTTTCGCTCAACATCACCTCAGCACACACGCACACCTATGAGCGGCTGGTGCTGCGCTAAAGAGCCTTCCCCGGGTAAGCGCACGGCAGTCGAACAAGCGTGGCACGTAGGTTGGTCAGTGGCGATCGCGTCTGCAAAAATGCGGCACGCCGGTGTGTCGCTCAAACAGCCGCAATTTAAACCAGAAGGTCCCACGTCCTCTCTCTCGATAGAGAGGCACGCTTAAAGATAGAGTTCCTACATTATAGGTGCATGCCTACGAAACAGGCGCCCCTCACAACGTTCGGTTCTTTATCCAAAGCGGAACGCCGCAAGGTCAAATAGGAAGACAAGGAGGAGGGGAGGGCGGGAGGCAAATTCTACTCTGTGAAGGTGGATGACCAGCGAAGCTATTTCGCATACGACAAGGAGGTGTCTCAAATATTCGAACATTAGCCGATCACACATCCTGCAACCAAATTCAAAACATCTGTCCAGAAAGTCCCTCTTGAATTTAGCGTATGCTTCTTTAAAGTTTTCTATTTCATCAGCATGCGTCGTTCTGCGCGACATGTGTCGTCTTGTCTGGCTTGCCGCATGCGCTTGGACTTTCGTGAACGACCTCAATTGGTGTTTGCCGCCCGAGCGCTTTCTTCCTTTTTAGTGGACCAGTGGTGAATAGTGGGGTTTACCTATATACTGTGGCACATACGTCTTTGCATTGGACAACTTCCTCATTTTTAGTAGACCAGTGGTGAGCAGTAAGGTTTGTCCAATTTACGTGGCACATTCCTGCGCTAGGGGTTTTTGCAGACTCAGACACAGTCTAGCCACACGCAGCTTTGCCGTAAAAAGTTGTAGTGCTTTCTGCGTGACCTCCCTCGTCTCCGGTGATTGGGAGCGTCCATGACTTGCGGTTGCTAGTCAAGGCAAATGAAGAGAGTGATGGCTTTTGCAGTGGAGCTCGCGTTCTGGAAGCGTGGTAACAGCGCACTATTAATTTCTTGTACTTGTACTTGTACAGTAACGAACCAAGTAACGAACTTGTACAGTAACGAACCGATCTGAAAACCTCTTTCGTCAGAGCCCTCCCCAGATGGCGCCTTAGAACTTCAAGTGTGTAATCAAAATTTGCAGTGGGATATGGTGAGACGGTATTAAAGCAGCACAGGAGCTGCGACTAAGGGCCAAGTCAGCGTATGTTATTAAGGGAAAGTGCGCCCGGTATGTTGCAAAACTGGGACTTGTTGAAATTCAGTGGTAATTCGACATATAATTCATTTAAACACTGCACATTCAGCTACATTTGGTGTTTTGTGGTCAAGTTCAGCAAACAACAGTGAGGGCAATGCCGAAAATTGTTGGGCATGCCATGTGCTCACGCAGATGTATTACAATCTGAGGGTTTTAAATTTCAGGCAAACAAATCATAGGCACATGCCGCCTGACTCTCAGCAGACTTTGCAGGCACGTTCAGCCGTATTTATTTACAAATATAGCTGCGGGCGCCCGCATTACGGGAGACTTCGCTTATTAAGCTCAATAATTGGGTAACTCTTCGAAAGGATCTCGGTTTCATCTACACAGGTAGCTGTACAGCGAAGCGGGCGAACGCATAACATTGTAATTTTAGATGCGAAGCAGCTTTTGCTCGGGGCTGTGTCCGTAGTTCCATTGGCGACCGTCCGCTTTCTACCACCTAGCATAGCTACCTGAGCGCGCGCTCGCGCTAAGGAGAAGTCTTCTTCCTCTTGTTCTTCGACCGCCTTCATGATGATACGTGCAGAGCACTTTAGGGGCCCTGGCTGCCGTATGCTGTCCTAGCTTGGCGCAACGGAGACAAAACCATGTGTGCTGGCACGCGCTAGCGCGTTCGGGCCTGTGTAAGGGGCTGGGTAAGGCGCTGTGGCCTCTCCCCCTTACACTCTCTCAGCAATCATGTGATGTCGTCGGGGAACGAGATTCAGCAGACGCGCGATGAACCCGCGTGGCGTGCTCCAACAAGAGTTCGGGACGAGTAACAGCAACAGCAACTACAGTGAATTCATGGTGTGCTCCACATGCAAGGACGCGTTAACATCGGGCAAGGTGCCCGTGATGAACGTAACTTTAAGTCGACCCATGCGCTGCTTCGCATCCCCACATAGGTCCCTGTAGTGGGAGATGGTGCAATTTTGTTTTTCTCGAAGCCCTCGTTCTTGCGCATTATTTTTAACGTGTTTCCGTTTTAGTTGGTGGCGCTACCATAGCGGCAGGACATTGCGTAAAGATAAGTGAAACCGTAGCCATCTTCGCAACAGTAACGTCTGGAAGAAGTGCAGATATCGGATTTCGTGTCCCTGGCTGCGCCGTAAGGCCCTTTGTCTTAGAAACGTGCGAATCGTCTTTTCTTTCGCGAGCTTAACATAAATCTCTGTTGCCCATGTACCGTTACCCCGAACTAACACTCCTTCTCTTACCACCATTCCTCACCCCATTCGGTTTCCTCTTTTTACGTAGGTAATACTTTTCTTCGCCAAATATGTGACAGACACAACGCGGCAAATAACATAGTTACAAAAGCTTATTACTAACGTAAGCGTTCGCAATCTCACTAACCTAATATTTAATAAATTCATCAAGAATGAACAAACGATGCAATCTGATTGCTCGGCAGAGTACCTCCATCCAAGTGTATCCTTTCAAGATACTTTTGTTTTTTTTTTTTTTCAGAATGTTATTACCGCCGCCATTTCGTCATTCGCATTGTTCACGGAGCTGCGTGTGCTCAGATTGCGCAAAAAAAAATATAAGAAAAGTTCCCTCCTTGTCATAGGATCACACCTGTGCGATGCCCGTCGTCTACTTTTGGGGCCAGAAGCCTTACCGGTAAAAGCAAAAAAAAAAAAAGAGTTGAGGGGATTCTCTTGAAAGGTTGCTACCAGTGAAAGCTAGGAAACCGAAAGCTTTCTACCAGATCGCTGGCGCAACAATGTAATCTTTCGAACTTCACGGCGCCGAGCGAAGCTCTTTTGCCGATTTAAAACTGTTTCTTTCTCCTGTTAGACGCGGACTTACCATTATATCCGAGCAGTATATTGGGATGAAAAGCTTTGATGGAAATTTGCTGAGTAGAACATAATTTTGTTGGCATGCGTCGAGAAATTATGCTGAGAGCTTTCGTAAATCAAACCTTCACCAAAGCGTAAGGAACTGAAAATTTGGGAGTGTCTGTGCCACTTGCGCATAATCACGTAGCAGTGATGTGTACCAGTGCGAAGAATAGTGAAGCAGAGGAATACTAATGAAATTCGGTATTCATCAAGCAACTGTGGGACAAAATTGCCAGCTCAGACGACTTACCAGCAATATAAAAAAATATATTTTTAAATTTAAGACTCGGAGGACGCTTGAGGTTCGCCTTCAAGAGTAGAACGCGATAGCGTAATCGGGCCCCATTCGCATCGCCTTCTCAATCTCTAGCCTAACTTCGCTTCACGGAGGACACCGTGCCGCAAGGAAACGAACGTCTGTGCGCGTAACATTGGCCGTTCCAAACTATCCTATAATGCCTATTGCAAGTACAGTTGCGAAGGGCGCACTACGCCATAATTCTTCCTTCTGCGAATTGTCAAAAAAGTACCCACTACGCGTCTGTAAGGCAACACGCGCACCATCGCAGCTGCACAGTTGGTTGATGCTGTTGCTGATAATGATGAATAATTATGCCCATGCCCTTTGTAAATGGTGGTCCTTTAGACCAACCACTCATTGCGCTATTCACATGTTTTGACGCCTGGTGCGATCCTACGCTTCTGCGACGTAATGCTACATGCGTTAAGGAGACTCCTCGCACAACATATTATTATAGGGTTTTTTACCGAAACGGTTTCCGGCCCTATCGTTGCTCTGCGATAGAAGATCTGCTTGCCACGCAGAAGTTCTGGGTTCGATGCCCATTCGAACCGAAGACTTGTATTATTTATTTATTCGCATCTATTTAGACTTTTCGCTCACGGAGAACGCTGATTTTTCGCTCGCAACCAACGACGCCAGTGCCGGAATTTCCGCGAAACGAGCTCTTTAACGCTATCTCGTTAAATCTGATAGAGGGGGAGTGCATATCCGCATACCGCGGCCCGTGGTATGTGCCACACGTAACTGAGGGAAAGGGATTCAAACGTACGTGACAGGTATTTCACGTTGTTCATATTCCTCAAACACTCTTGCCCTCCTGTGATAGATAGATAGATAGATAGATAGATAGATAGATAGATAGATAGATAGATAGATAGATAGATAGATAGATAGATAGATAGATAGATAGATAGATAGATAGATAGATAGATAGATAGATAGATAGATAGATAGATAGATAGATAGATAGATAGATAGAAGTGGTCCAAATCTTTCATTTCGCCAAAAAAATGTTTCAGACTTAAAGATTGAACAAAAGGAGCGGTAGACATAGCAACAAAGGTCGCCAGTGCAATGGCCAAAGAAAAAAAAAAAGAAAGTCAGAAAGATGAATGCTGCGAAAGAGAATGCTTGCGTGTTTTCGTTGTTCCCGCCAACATATACATCCTCTGTCTTCACTGCATAACTCTCTGACTTCAGAAACACAGACTGCGCTAAAGACCTAACGGAGCGAGACAGGCAAAAGAAGGAGGTCTGGACGTACTCGTGCGCGCTGCTCTGAACACGGCTGAAGAGAACGGACACGCCTACTCGTAGGCGAGCATGAAACAGCGGCTCGAAGCCGGCTGTGGACGACAAGGAAGTTTTTGCAGATGTCTTCGGAAAAGGCCGTCAACACGCGGACTACAGGCAAGGAAACAAGTAGCAGCACTGTCTGGACAGCTAACCCGAGCGCGAGTAACAACCACGAATGGCTCAGTTGGCCTCAGGGTCGGGCTGAACCGGCAAGCCGGCAGGCGGACAAGTGTGCATTTGCGGTGTGCAACTAAACGGACAAACGCCTGCTTGGCAATTCTTATCGGAGGCGGCTCCGTTGCGAAGACAGTCGATGTCAGACGTGGGGTCCTTTTCCACGTTGATGGCAGCGCGCCACCTCCAGCTGTACTTTTGTTTCGTTCAATCACCCGCTGCTTGCTGATTCGCCGAGCCATGGCCCGTGGCCATCAAGGATAAATCACAAAGCAATGAAAGTGTTTCAACATTGTTTTTTTGTTTGTTTGTTTGAAGACACAGCGGCGTAGCCAGAAGGGAGGGGGGGCACACCGGGCCCGTGCCCCCCCCCCGAAATTTATTTGCCATGACTAGAGAGTACAAAATGACACCCCTGAAAAAAATTTCTGGCTACGCCCTTGTGAAGACACTAATATTTATGATGAGTTCTGAGCGAACTATAGCAAAAGTGTGCACCGTGCGTGAATATGTGCTGTGTTAAAATGAGGACTTAAGAACGCACCAAAAGCAGGACTATATATGCATAATCATTTACTTTGTATAGCAATAAAAAAGGGTGGTATTAGTAGCAGTTTGTACATTTCCAAAACGTACTCCTCGGTAAAGAAGTTCTACACACACACAGACAGAGAGAGACAGAAAGGTTAAGTGAAAGGCAGGGAGGTTAACCAGAAGTTTTTCGGTTTGCTACCCTGCACTGGGGAAGGGGTAAGGGGGATAGAAAGGTAAGGAAGGAAAAGGAGTAAAAAAAACGCACACACACTCAAGCACGGGAGCATCATAGTCGTTTAGCGAGGTCGGTTGAGCGGAGAAGCTTCAGCAGCGCCATCGTCGCTTTCTAGTTGGAAGCTAGACACAAATGCTAACGAGATGGTGCCAGAAAACACGAAAAAAAAATCAGTAGGTTTGTGCAACTTCGGCGTATCACGATCCTGTTTCGAGCAGTGGTGTCAGTTATAACTGCGCCTCTCAGTCTTGATACGCTGGCTGTAGCTGCTGCCTAACTATTGCAGTTCGTCAAATTGCAGAAATACATGTGTACTATACTCGGCCTATATGGGCCCAACGGGTGCTTACTTGAGGAAGCTTTTGGAATGTGAACGCTCGTAGCCAACGGCCAGCCGATTCCTCTAAGCTATAATGTCCAACATGACGAATGGCTTCTGCCTATTCTCATGACCTCTTATAGCTTAACATTTTTGAATGCACGCCATTTACCCGCGTTCGCAAAAATGTTCTTACGATAAGATAAGTTTGTAAGAACAGATACTAGTCTTTTGTGATTTACGACGTGATATTAGCGAAGGCGGCCAGCGCATGGCAAACAAGAGCGCACAAGCATAAATCTATTCTGCTTTGTTTCTATTACGACCTTCCTGACGTCAAACTCATTCGTGTCATCGCCACGGCAATCACAAGCGGGAACCTCCTAGTTTTTTCGGGCAGCCCAGTGTACACGAGGTATGCCTTGTTTTCGTTCGTTCGTTCGTTCGTTCGTTCGTTCGTTCGTTCGTTCGTTCGTTCGTTCGTTCGTTTGTTTGTTTGTTTGTTTGTTTGTTTGTTTGTTTGTTTGTTTGTTTGTTTGTTTGTTTGTTTGTTTGTTTGTTTGTTTGTTTGTTTGTTTGTTTGTTTGTTTGTTTGTTTGTTTGCGTTTTCTTCCAATACGAATACCATTGCCCGCTCTTACACGATTGCTTTACAGCAACAACTTGTTGGTTTGGGCGAATCGGTCCCTCTTGCGAAAAACTTGAAGCAGCGCCAAAAAAAAAAAGAGATCACCCACATTACGATACTGCCTAATGCGAATTCTGAGCGCAACTTCGTGTTGGGACCAGGGTGTCGGAACGAAATGTTTTTCGTTTCGGTTTTAGTTTCGTTGCACCGCAAAAAGTTCCGTTCCGTTTCTGCTCCGGAACGAAAAAAAAATGTTCCGTAACGGTTTGTAACGGTTTTTTTAATGGAAAAATTTGAAGTTAAGGTAATCATAATCAACATTGGATTTGTGATGTAGTTACTTGCCCTCCTCTTAGGAAAGTGAGACAAGGGTAAAATACGTTCTTCAGAGGAGCGGAAGTAACTGTACCACGAGTTTCTACCAACTAGCACAAACCAGTATTAATTTCAAAGTCATAGTATATATTTTCTCAAAAGACAAATACGAATTTTTTAGTGGGCTCAATGCTTTGTGTCAAGGGTGTGAGCACGATCTCAGAAGCAGCACGTCATTGAGTGTACTCTCTGATGTGCGAGACCGCTGTTCTGATAAAGAGATCGCCAGGCCTGCGCGACACACGCAGCACAGTCACAACGAAAGCTGGAAGAGCGGACTTTGTAGAGCCCGTCGGAGAGTCTCTTGGGGCAATAATACAAGTACACATGCAAGGTACCCACTACGCCATAAAGCATCCCAATTCATCTGAAGTAGAGAAGTTCCCACTATGCCATTTTTCGTCATTCTTCGGAGTCACGTGGTACACGCTACACATCTGTAAGGCATTATGTGCACTTTGCGCTGTGACTGATGATGATAAAGAATTATAGCTGAGCACTTTGCAGTGGCTGGGAAGCAGTGTGGCGGAATGGGCGCCTCCATTCTATTTCAATTCCATTGCGGGGAATTAGAACTTGCCGCAATTCCATTCCTTTCAATTCCTCGGAATGAAAAAATTCGCACTCCGGGAATTGCCGGGCAGTTCCTACACGTAAGAAAGGCATCCATCAATGTAATTCCTACACGTAAGAAAGGCATCTTGATAGTTTTATTCAGTTAAGAATGAACTCCCCATAAAGCTGATGTCATCAGATGCATTAAGAACTGCAATAGTACGCAAAACAGGTTACCAAGGTCGAGGGATAGTAGCTTGGTTACATATCTCGTGCAGTACAACCACTCTACTAATTCCCATAGGGGCAGTTCTCCCGCTACCTATAGTATTTGCATGGTCAGCATGTTTGAACGACTGGTGGTGTTTTAACATCGTTTATGCTTAAATGTGTTAAGGCTAAAATGACGACGTAGCGCATTTTTCTGCTGACAAAAGTAGTATTCAAAAAGACTAAGCAGTTCTGCCACGCGCCTGGAGCGGTTGTGAATATGGAGAAAAGCAAGATTTGGTTAATGGGGAATAAGACCCTCTAGATCTGCTGCTATTAGTTGGAACAGTGCACCGCTCAGGCACCTTGTGCCTTTGTATCGAATACGGAACACTGGGCCGCACTGCTCGTCAGCACTCACGCTTGTCAAGCGCTCCTCGCAAGCATAGAAGCACTAGCGTGGCACTGTGGTGGAAGACCCGACTGCCACGCAGAGGGCGCGGGTTGAAATGCCATGCGATCTTAGAAATTTGTTTCTCATTTATTTCTTTTATATCACGCGATAGCGGTCACGGACACCGGCGGCGGTGGACAACTATGATGCCAAAATCGGCTGTTGTGATCTCATAACAGCTTTCGCTGTAACAAACTTCAGCGCCGACAATGCCCTCTCTACGCTGGCCTGCGAGACAGGCGCGCAGAAATCCACTTGCGTTAATATAAACATCTCTGGTTGCCACTGTTTTCGTTTTTCGCACAATTTCAAGATATCGTTGCTTTGGAATTCCTGCCTGAGGTACGCGCTAATACCGTACTCTGAGATATGCTCACATTGCACGAGCTCAGTTGCTCCGGATTGCGAAGTTTCCTCGTGAACCGAAAAACGATTGAAAAAATTTCGTTTTCACTCCGGAACGAAATAATAGATAAAGTTTCGGTTACGTTTTCGTTCCGGTCCAAAATATCGTTTTTTTCGTTTTTCGTTTTCGGTTTTCGTTCCGTTCCGACACCCTGGTTGGGACAACGCCAACTGTGTTTGAAGTTTTCGCTATCCGCAAGGTATCGACTACGCCATAAATCATAATTTTTGTGAAGTAGGACAGCACCCACTACGCCGTTATTCGCAATGCCCACCAACTATAGGTCGCGCGCCGTGCTTTTCAAGATGGCGCCAGGAGGAGGGTCAACCCGTTTGTTAGCATAGGAACAGATAGGACGTGCGGACGGACGGCCCATGCCACTTTCACCGGATGAAGTCATGAGCTGCGCTGAAATGGATATGAGACTAAAATACTTTCCCAAACCATGGAAAGTGCTAAGTACTCGCCACCTAATTATTTTCTGCGGTGTGAAAGGTTATGTTTCAGCTCCGTTACCGTGCATAACGATGCTTTGCGAAATCCTGTACGTGCTACATAAAACTACGTGAACTAAAATTGACGTATGAGCTGAACGTCACTCCGAGATAGTACGTACCGAGCCTGCCTGACGGATTTGTGGCAGTACTAGTAGGCCGCCAGCGAGTAGCGCGCTCGCCGCTGCACGGGACCACACAATAACGTGGTGATGGTTTGCAAACATAATACGCCGTCGTCATTACTTGCGCAGTCGGGAACGCGGAGTTACATCTTCAACGGAACACAAGCATTTAACATCCCATTCAGTAGCGCATGTGTCACAGCCATGCTGAGACTCTAGCCGTGTGCAATTCACTTCACTCGCATGTTGCAGGTTCGATCAGCACGATCGAAACATGAATATTGAAAAGAATGCACATGTATGCTTTTCGCAACGTCAAAGAAATTAGCCGAGAGGCGTGAATTGTGGCCGTGACTGCACGTTCCATCGCTCTAACCATTTCGCTTCGCTGGTAGAGCTCGAGCGTGTTGGCGGCATGCGGCGCTCCATAATATCCACAATTGTGATACATGCAATGCACAAGAGGAACTATGCTTTTATTGTGATCTCGCTCAAGGATATTATACATTAAATACAAGCAAAGTGACTTACGAGCGTGAAAGAACATTAACGCACGAGGGGACGTGAAGTGCAACTCGCTCCTCGTGAGCTAGCAGCTGATTGTTCATCGTCGCTGTCACTCTCGATGCTTTCACAGTCTTCTACGTCCAGTGAAAAATCCTCGTCGTCAAGATGGTTTCTTTCAATATCGCTGCTGAAAGCAGTCTGAAGAATTTCCTCCGCCGAACGACTTCGACGACTCCGCGTCACATACGCGTCACCACGTTTACAATTAGAAAGACGTCTGGGCGCGGAGAACATAACATTTTGCTCTCAGACCGTTCAACAAACAAATCGCTTGCAGTGTGCTGCCACCTATCAACAAACGTACAAAAACAAGCGGCGCAGCGGCGGCTATGACATCCAACACACTGGCGAAGCACGGCGTGGAAAGCGTTCGCTCCACGAAAGGCGTCGAGCAGACGCGTCCTCGAATGATCGAAACGTCGCTCGCACGATTCGTAACAGCGCTTTGCTGACAAAAGATAGAGGCCCTATTTTAATGTATCGCCAACTTGAGATCGCTCAGTTATGCAAGAGCACATCGCGAGCCCGGGCGACCTCCCGTGTACAGTGTTATATGGGACTCATTCACTACAAGAAACACTGACCAATGCTATATGCAAGTAAAACAGGGTGAGCTTCAACCGAATATGTCAGACGATAACATTTAACTAACCTACGTGGCTACAGAAAGCCTCGCGAAGCTGATAGTATGTGTACGCTGTGGGCTAGCATTGAAAGCGCGAGTTGCCACGTTTTTTCACCAAAACTTCGTGTCTCGCAAGAACGAGTCAGATTTCTAGTGTCGCGGAGGGCCCGGTTTGTTCACTGATGCAGGGAACATGCAAAGTTGTAGTGTTCCTTTCTTGCCAACGCGTTAACACTGAGGCTAGTACAGCTGAACAAGGGAGCGACTGCGTGATGCTGCCATTTTGTCGTCTACTAACCCTCCTCGAGAGGACGCTCCTGAATTCCGCTTGGCGGCGCGACAGTCTATGGGCATTGCGAATACGTCTTTCTGCAGATAAGCGAGGTAGCCGCTACACGTCTGTAAGGTATTATGTGCGCTTTGTTGGTGCTGCATGTGACTGATGACGATGAAGAATTATGACTGAGCACTTTGTAGTGTAGTGGGTGGGAAGCATTAAACCACACACTCGTTGTGCAATTAGCATTACGCGATGAATGGTTGTTATTTTACTCTTCTGTCACGCTATATCACATAGGTTAACGCGATTCCTTGCCCGACATGACGCCTGTATAGGGTGTTTTCGCAAATGAGTTTCAAGCTTGTGGTGCCCTGTAACACAATTAAGTTGTCCCTGTTTGTGTGACGTACAACCGGAAATAAAGGGGAAAAAACCAGCGTGGCTCCGTCGTAGAAAATACTCGTTTACCACGAAGAGGGCCCGGGATCAAATCCCATTCGACCGAGGGTATTTTAGGGGCGTAGCTCCTCTTAGTCTAACCTTGCCACGTCTCCGTTGTCCGGCGTAAACAGATCTCCCGTATGATGCGATAGATGGCGCTGTCTCATAGAAGTAGATACAAACTGCAGTTCAGGGACGATATTCTAGATGGCGCTGTACACAATCTGTGTCGTCATCACCATTTCTCGTCTCATTTCCTAGATGGCGTTGGTCCAATAGAATTGTGTGCAATATGGCGCTTGTGTGAATAGACACTAGATGACGCTGGAAGTGCCGCTGCTCTCCGATTGGCTGCTGCGCGGGCTGCGCGGGGATGCGTGGGGAGCGAGCGCCTCTCTCATTCTCCTGGATCGTCGCCGTACGTGTCGGATCGTTGGCGGAGCATGGACGATGCGCAGCGGCGGGCGCTCGCTTGACGGCAGCCAAGCGGATCCCGTGACGGTGCGCGCCAAGGACGCCGCTGCGAAACGGGCTCAACGAGAAGCGAATCTCGAGACCATGATTGCTTCAGGAGCTTCGCCCAAGCTCTTCATCATTCACCCGTGGATATGCTGTAATATTTAGGGGCGAAGCTCCTTATAGCGGCACCCGTTCGTCCCTCGTAGCGTAGTATGTAACCAGTCTTACGCTTTTGACCTGCAAAGTGGTGCCGGTGGGAGATTTTTCCTGTGCGTTGTTGAACAATAAAAAATTCGCAGCGTTAGCTAAAAGCCGACTTCTTCTGTCTCTCATTCCCATTAGCAGCCATTCTTTACCTCCAAGGTAGTGCCTGGTGAGATTTCTCCTGTGCGTGATTAAACAATAAAAAATTTTGTTCAAAACGCCGTTGATTGATGAAATAAACCAACAAAAGACGCCAGATGTTTTGTAAAAGCAAAACGAAAGAACGCCAGATGTTTCTAAAGCAAAACGAAAAGACGCCAGCTGCTTAACGAAAGACGCCAGATGTTTTCTAAGCAATGGTTTTCTAAACAATGAAAATTCACAGCGTACATGTAAAATTAAAGTGCGCTGCAAGTCGTCATAACTCATCGAACCTTTAGTATAAACGCGCCCGATCTCACGTCGGTGATGATGTACTGGGCAGAATTCACGGAAGATTCACGGTTTACCGATGAACCTCCGCAGCTTCGCCCACTCATCATCATTCACTCCGTGGATATGATGTGATAGTTTTTTTAACACGAAAGTGTTTTATGCCGGGGTCCACCACGTACATCCTTCACGGATATGACGTTGATAAAATGGACGCCAGCGGGTGAGAAAGAAAAAACCAAGAAAAAGACACCCCGCTGGGAATCGAACCCACGACGTTGCGGCCGCGACGGCAAGCGCCCGACGCCCTACCAACTAAGCTAACTCGGGAGATGCTAGACACGGCGCGAACGCGCCTTATATCTTTGACACATTCTCTTTCACGGCGGGCGGAGCGAGGCGGTGCCGCCGTCTGTGAGATGTGAAAAGAAGTAATGCTTCACGATCGACACTTACTAGCGCTTACTCCGAGATTGCATGCGATATCGGAGGTCATGGTTAAAGCGTCTCGGTACCAGAGAGGTAGACTGGCCGCGCTGGCGTCGCCGAGGCACCCCTGACGCAGTAACGTTCTTTGCCTTTGGCTTCGTGTTAGCGTGCGTCGGCTCATCGGAGTAGTGCAGCGTCCACGTGCACCAACGGGATTTCTCCGCCGCCGACTGCTTCGATTGCGAGAGCACCGACTAACAAAACTGCTGCAATATGCGTTGCAGAAAGGACGCGATTTCCACGGGCGAATGTCGTGCCTTGGTGGAGCGAGAGCAGCGCCTGCGAGACAGAGGCCAACGGGACGCACGCGTTTGCGGCTCAGGCTACGAACCTCTACCTCCTGTGTTGCTGAAGCGCAGTGTGTGTTATGTATGCATGAGCACGTTCGTCGGCTACCCACTATTAGAAAGCGCACACCGTGCCGTTTCTCTCCTTAATTGACGACGCTTTGAAGAAGTGCATACCGTGTACCAGTGTTGATTATGAGCTTGTTGATATCATCCTTACGCGGAATTCACGATTCGCTGTGTCCAAATATATGTTCACACCGTCAGCTACCACAACGGTTTAATCATGATCATGGGCGTTAGTCGTCGCGATAGACACATGCTGTCAACATGGGTGCATCCACGTCAAACGGTGCTATAGCTGCCAAACACGAATAGACATTGTACAAGCTCTCATATATCACTACACAATAAGCACTACTTCTGTGAAGAGACGTTTCACTTTCGTGTTATACCGATTCCTATGACGGAGGGATCAGCCATGTTTTTTATCTAACTTTTTCATGTCTATCGGCTACGCCACTCAGAGCAGGAACGGGGGCCTAACAGCTGCGCTCTAAAACGAGAGCAAAGATGAGGAAAGAACACAACACAATGACACCAACGCTCATCCTGTTGTGTTCATTCCTCATTTTTGCCCTCGTTTTTCTAGCGCTCCTCCAGTTATTCGCAAGATTGGTTTGTCTCCGCGACTGAGAAAAGTATACTCCGTTTCACAAGCTATTGCCAGCACTGCCAAAGGTAGAGCTCTCTCGTCCGTTCAGGCATTGAGGCGCACAGCAAATAGGGCCTCAAATATTCTGGCTATCTAGGCTAAGTTTCAAATAACAAACACGGAAATTTAAAACACAGTGAGGACATAGTGAGGACGTATATAATCAAATTATGTATGAAGAGCGATTCATTCCGTCGTGAAAATAATACACAAGACTCGCACGGACGCACATCTGCGGAGGTCTCCTGCGAGGTTGTGATGCGTCGCCTCTCGCCAACGTGGCGTCGCCCGAATCGGTTCTGCCGACAGAAGCTGTCTCGCCTGTGCGCCGTCCATCCAGTGTGCGCGATTTCCGCAGTCCGGACACGCAGTTACCTTTTTTTCGTTTTGAAGCGGTGGTTCGTGTCTAGTGCGGGCACAATTCAAGTGTGAATTCGCTCATCACGAGGACGGCAAAACTCATCCAAGCGAGCGAAAGCTCTACGAGTAGCAAACGCAGATTGAGTAGGCTGGCAGAGTGCTGTCACCGAAAAAGCGTTCTTTTGGAAAAAGTCGCGAGCAGGCGAAGAAATGATAGGATTTTGACGTAAGCGTATTGCGAAAAGCGGTGCACAGCATTTTTTAAAGAGACGCCAAGGTGAGGCAGCGTTTCGATGAGTACGAGACAGTAACGACCGTGTCCACAGCGAAGATGCAGAGCGTGCTGAAGAACCACGGACAGACTGGCGTGGAAGGGAAGCGCGCACATTTTGCGGCCAGGGTGCTGTGGAGAAGTGCGCGGGCGTAGAACGCCCGCGCGCGTCTCCCGTCCGGCCGTGGAAGAATCTTGGCTTCCAGGTCAGAAAACGCTATGAGAACGCACTTCTCATCAAAGCGGCGGCACATTTTGTAATGTCGCCGCCGGTACCTGCGCCAATAGCGGAGCTTCGACGGCAAGGTGGGCCAATTTTTTCAAGGACGAAACCGTCAACGCCGGCCAAACGCGTAGTGGGGTGTAGACTGACGGCACTATGCAATCTGCGCACGACGCATGTCGATCCGGACTGTCGACAGAGCGACGTCAAGGGCTTAGTGTAGAGTGCAAAGA
>NC_051178.1:146570517-146585517 GCF_013339695.2 Rhipicephalus sanguineus | reverse complement strand
ACGCACACCACAAGCTGGCGTCTACGGATCAGTAACTCGATCATGCAAATACACTGTGTCAGCACAACGTGTTCCTACAAGCCAGAACATTTTCGGTCCGGTCTCAAGCAACGGGGCATGGATAGTAAGTTGTACTCCGGAGCCACATTTCTGTGAATTTACGTGCCAAAGCCACAATACGATTACGAGGCATGCTGTAGTGGAGGTCTCCGTATTCATTTTCACCACCCAGGGTTGCTTAAACGTGCACCTAGATGTATGTATATGCATGTGTTTCGTTACCCCTCCTTGTACATCGTTTAAACGGCTCTAAGCCTGTTTGTACCTACAGGCTACCCTCACTTTCTTTTTTTTTTTAGCTCTTATTCAAACGGGGAGGAATTTTCCAAATACCCTTAAGGTCGCGGGACCGAATCCCGGCCGCGACGGCCGCATTTTCTGCAGAGGCAAGAATGCTTGAGGCCCGTGTACTTAGATTTAGGTTCATGTTAAAGAACCCCAGGTGGTCCAAATTTCCGGAACCCTCCACTACGGTGTCCCTCATAACCATATCGTGTTTTAGGGGAAGTTAAACCCCATAAATTATTATGAATTTGACAATGAACTCCTCCAAGTTTTGATTTTTTTTTTTTCATTTTATATCAGTTTCGCTAGCAATGCCGTAGAAAATTAGCAATGACGCATTTAGATTTGAGCAACGAAAAAATCTAAACTCCAGGGCACGTTTCATGCCACTACATGGCCTAATTTGGTCATCGCGCAGAGAGAGAAATAGAGAGAGAGAGAACTCTTTATTGAAAGGCAGAGAATTTAGCCGGCGTATACAAATCGCTGTGCTCCCCAATCCTTACCGCGCAGTTTAAAAGTTAGATTACGCTGGACATCGCACAAGATGCGGTTCGTGCGTCGGTGATACGTATTTTCTTTTCTATGGTTGTTTGCATTATTTGCCCAGAAAAGAACTTGAAATGCTCGAATTGATTCGAAAAGAGGAAGAGAAGAATTGCTAAATAGAAACGCGTACTCTGTTCGTGCTCTTACTTGTCATTATAAAAATATTCTCTTATCTTACTCACCGCATCAAATAATCCTTCTGCTCCTGGTGCGTATCGCGGTTATCAAAAATAGCCACCCCTCTAATAAGTTCTGTGAGCTTTTAATTTCAATACGTTTACCCACCCTCCCCGTCCGCATTGCTTCTTCAACGCACTCTCCACAGATCTGATCTGTAAACGCGTTCACGCACCGTCTAAACCAAAGATGAAGGCAAATCAAACACTCCAGGACACCGACCGCAGCTTTTATTTAATTCTGCCATTCTTCCTCGCGACAGCTATGGCAATACGCAAGACGGGTCGAAACCATCTTGCGAAGTCTCGAGAATAGAAACGCTTTTTTTTTCTTCCTTGCCTCTTACAATCCGTTACTCCTAATGTCGTCGCTATAGTACGATTTACTTTACCCGGTGGTTTTTTTTTTCACCATCCTTTCCTCACGTACCCACACAATTCTTTCGTATTACCGAAGCTCAATTTCTTTTTTTTCGGAGCATTTCGCATTCCCATCGGACGTTAATCTGCGAGCTCTCCGTCCCGGTCACGGCTGGACGTGCCCGCGTGTGACGCGAGCCGCGACACACAGGACACATGCGCACGCACACCGAGCACACTTCCACGGTCTGTCGGCGTGGAGATAACGAGCTCCGGAGAGCCCCGCGCGATTCTTTGAGGAACAGGAAAGAAATATATCTATACGAAAAAGCGGGCACACGGTGACGACAGTCGAGGGCGCCGAGTGTCTGCTGTGGCGAAAAATGGGTTTCAGAAAGGACCCAATCCGCAATTAAAAGGAAACAAGGACGGAGAGGAGCGCGAATAAAGAAATGCTTCTCCGCGTCATGAATCAGACGACGGTCGGCCGTAAGGGACAAGTAAGGAAAGGGTTTGTCGGCGTACGCGGTTAGCGCTCAAACATGGTCTTGGTTGCACGGCGGTGGTGGGAGGCAGATAATCTCGACGAGGAAATGCGCTTCACGTGACTCGATGTCAGCGCTTTTTGCGCAGGAAGGTCGCTTTCACAGCATACGGAAGGCGTCGGTAATCAGAGCGTCGCCTGCATTGTTCTGCGAAGGCGACGTCGGCGCTGACAGGAAGCGACAATATTTGACGTCGCATTCTATCGAGTGGTTAAAACAAAGCACAACTTGAGCTATACACACTTAGAGTTCACAAGCACAACGTCCTATAGACTAACTAGGCCCTTGCGTGCGCGGCGGTTCCACAGGTTGCCCTTCAAAACCATGGTCACGCTGACGTTAAGAACGTGCGCCGCAGTAGTTACGGTGTACCCAGAATTATGATTACGCTGAGTTCTAAACCTCAGGGGTTGTTTTTAGTTGTCTTTTTCGTTGTCTTCGTCTTCTTACGTGCCGCCCATCTGTAGTATTTCGCAGTGTCGCATGCGGTATACTCGCGGAAAGACTCGCCGCCTCTCGTGGTGCCGCCAGGAATGGTCTCCGATGCACGCCCCGCAGTGGTAAGTCACAGCCACACAGGCAATTATTGGAGTAGAATGTGAGCCTGTCGCCTAAATGCAGCTGCATTTTGCTGCGAGTGGCTTTCAACAAACGGCACCGCCACGGTGGACTAGTGGTTATGGCGCTCGACTGCTGACCCGAAGGTCGCGGGATCGAACCACGGCCGCAGCGGCTGCATTTTCGATGGAGGCGAAAATGTTTGAGGCCCGTAATAATAACTGTTGGGGTTTAACCTTCCAAAACCAAGGTTTGATTATGAGAGACGCTGTAGTGGAGGGATCCGGAAATTTTGACCACCTGGGGTTCTTTAACGTCCACCTAAATCTTAGTACACGGGCCTCAAGCATTTTCACCTCCACCGAAAATGCGGCCGCCGCGGCCGGGATTCAATGTTTGGGGCCCGTGCACTTAGATTTAGGTGCACATTAAAGAACCCCAGGTGGTCGAAATTTCCTGAGCCCTCCACTACGGCGTCTCTCATATTCATATAGTGGTTTCTCGGACGTTAAACCTCAGATATTATTTCCACATACGATGGCCTGTCTGTCTCGCCGTACGTGCAGTCGTGAGCACGAGCTTTCGTGTAGACTCTAAGAGTGCTCACGACTGTAACCTATGCCCTTTTCATTCCAAGTGCCATCTGGCACTGCGTTTTAATTCGTACAAAATGTGGCGACAATGTGGCACTGGCAATGTGAGAATTTTTGTGTATACAGCGCATGTCACTACGCGCCGCAGAATGGATGCGCATGGGTGCGTGCGTTCGTTATGCTGCAGTTCGAGTTGCGCTGATAGCGGTGTTCGTAGGCCCGACACTCAGTCATAAGATTGATAAGTAGAACGTGTGAGGACAGCCGAGGCGTGAACAATTAGTAGTGTTCCGCTCACTCATTGCGGCACCTTTATTTGAGAGATCAAAATCATTACGTGTTTAAGACCGGATGCATTCAGCGCATAGTTTACAGTTGCAAACATGCGCACGAACTACGTTTTCATTTGTGTTATTCTTTTCGTTCTACTTGTGACCTTGCATTTATTATCAATGCATTTCCATTCCATGGCATTTCTTCGCCGCTATCCTCCTCTCTGGAAACTTGCTATACTTTAAGTCGTTCTGAGCATACTGCGCCATTTTACAGGGCAAATATTTCCAACGCCATTGCGTTAAGGAACCTGCGTAACAAAATCCGGTCTCGTTGGTGTCGTCGGCGTTGTCCGTCTCCTATAGACATCCGTCGAGGTTTTTCACGCACGTGCAACGCCGACGCCAAGAATAACAACCGCTCTTGAACCTCTATCGCGCACAGGCAATCGGTGTGGCAGCCAGGTGTTCTACCACAGTCACGCCAGTGCTTGAAGCTACTTAGGGAAAAGACCCTATACATGTGTCATGTGGAGCGAGGAGTCACGTTAGCGGGTGTAACAGTGCGTGGCAGAACCGCGGAATCGCGCCAGGAGCCACGCCATCTCTCACCCATTACAAAGAGTTGAGCCATGCTATCATCATCATCATTATCATCATCAGCCGCAGCATCAACAAAGTGTGCACCGACGTGGGCGTTTGTATTGACTTACAAGTGCGTATTGAGTACTCCGCTGCTTGACAAAATGATGAATTATGGCATAGTGGGGATTTCGCAACTGTAGGTGCAGTATATGCGACGTAAGAGAGTTTACAATGGCACGACCGAGAACTCCTTCCCTCACGGCACGGTTTAGATGTCCCCGGAGAAGCAAATCATGGCAAGTTTATGAAAAGACGATATCCACGGGGCCTGATAACGCTATCGCGTTCCACTCCTAAATGTGAAGCTTAAGGATCCTCAAAGCTTTCTTTTTTAATCATGCTTGGCGCGTGCGAGTGAACTGAGGCATAATTGTATTTGTATTTCATCGTACAGGTGCTTTCATGAAAAAGGTACAGTGACCAATACGTGCGCGAATTGGCGAACCTTTGAGCATTCTTATAAGACAGGGGTCTCAAACACGCGGGCCGCATGCGGCCCGCCGACCTTTTGCAGGCGGCCCGGCCACTCACATGACTGTCTTCGCCTCATATTAGTTTATGATTTTGTGTCTGAAATTTTGTGGCATTGCTAAATGGTACTTACACTATTTTCTCGCCTACTGCGAATAATAAGGCTTTGTTGGGGTCGGCTTACAAAGGTACGTTTGTTCTCAACCATTGTTTTTTTCGTCAGACACCCCTGCGGTTACTATGTGTTGAAACATAATCGCGGAACGAAATTCTACACTTCAGTAATCGGCATCCAGATTTTAGCCATTCTGGAGATCGATATCGATGTTTCTCGAATCTTGGCGCCAAATCCCGCGAAGAAATGAACCACGTATGAGATAGTGAAAAGGCCTTCTTTCAAATAGCAACGTTAGCTGACATGTTATTCAAAACCCCTTCCCCTCCCCCCCCCCCCCCCCCCGCTTCCCGCCGCTTCCACCTTCCACTGTTCCGGCCCTTGTGGGACTAAATTTCGTGACTGCGGCCCGCTAGCTGAGGTGAGCTTCGAACTCCTGTTATCAGAGAAGACTTAGTGCATGAAGTTTACTTTTCTGACAGGGCTTAGAGAAACTATGAATTGTCAATGGGTGTCCCGCGAAAAACAAAGACATAGACTTGCATCGAGCAGGCCAACACACGAAAGCACGGTCGTTGTCCCTTGAAAAGGTCACGCATCCTCCCGGTTAAGTCTCACGTTAACTTGCCTCGTAGAACAGTGGCTTCCAAGGCTGCAGTATAACACGCTGCCATCTTAGATTAGAGCGTTGTTTATCTCGAAGAATCCTTAGAGTTCAACAGCCGCACTATTGTCGCCGAAGAGCGCACAGTGAAGGAGCTGATATAGTGTTAATGGACCTAATGAAGCAGATGTGAAACACAATGTGCCACGACTCTCCCTAAACATTCCCGGTGATGTCTTTGTCAGGATAAGAATACGGCTGTGCTTTCGCATGAAACAATCTCCCGCATGCCGTTGAAGTAACGTACGTTGTTGTGAAATGCCGTGCGACTGGTATTTGCTGTTACGACAACCGACTCCTCGTTTCCAAGAAGTTGTTCTTTGTTTTCCAGATCGCAGTCGGCATAAAGATAAGGCGGTTGAACAAGAATTAAACTCGGTGATGCGTGCTTCGTGGTGGCCAAATCGTTTTCTTGCGTAAAGGGCGCTTCACGTTGAACTGACAACTGCACAGACTTTTTTTTTTTTGCCTTCGATATTTCTCTTTGAAAGATTTTGCGCGCGAACGCTTGTTTACATTTTTTTTTTTGTGATTCACCTGAAACGGGCACAAAAGCATAAACAAAATCAATAAAAAATATTTCAGTTTTTAACAGCGAAGATGTTTAGGGCAGCCGTAATTTGTGCGGCCTATCCTGTGTGGCCTGTACCGTGTGGCCTATCAGATATGAGCCACAGGATTTGGGTAAATCCGACAGCTCACCACTCGTCCACTAAAAATGAAGAAGACAACAGTCAACCCAACAAACGGGTATGTGCCGCAGAAATCGGGTAAATCCAACTACTCACCACTGGTCCACTAAAAAGGAAGAAGATAACAGCACAACATGAGCGAACGGGAAAGGCTACGGCAGCTGCGAGAAGACCCCGAAGTGATGGAACGCTTACGCCAACGACGACATGCCCGTAGGTCTATGAGAGCTGTGAACGCTTGGTTTCAGTGCGAGCTTCTGTCTCTGGAGTATGGACATCCGTGTCGTGTCTGTGACTGTCTGTGGTTTAACTCGAACCTCTCAGCGCTGAGAATCAACGTAGAAACAACCTAGCATCACCTAGCTAAAGCCTAGAAACAAGCTAGAAGCAACCAGATTATTCGTCAGAATCAGGGTGTCGGAACGGAACGAAAACCGAAAACGAAAAACGCAAAAAACGATATTTTTGACCGGAACGAAAACGTAACCGAAACTTTATCTATTATTTTGTTCCGGAGAGAAACCGAAATTCTTTCAATCGTTTTTCGGTTCACGAGAAAATATCGCAGTCCGGAACAACTGAGTTCACGCAATATGAGCATACCTCAGGGTACAGTATTAACGCGTACCTCAGGCAGCAATTCAAAGCAAAAATATGTTGAAATTGTGCGAAAAACGAAAACAGTGGCAACCAGAGATGTTGATATTAGCGCAAGTGGACTTTTGCGGCCTGTCACGCAGGCCAAAGTGGAGAGGGCATTGTCAGCCGCTGAAGTTTGTTACAGCGAACGCTCTTATGAGATCACAACAGCTGATTTTGGCACCAGATTGTCCGCCGCGCCAGTGTCCGTGACCACTATCGCGTGAAGTAAGAAAAATAAAATGAGAACAAATTTATAGGATCGGATGGGATTTTAACCCGCGCCCCTGCGTGGCAGTCGAGTCTTCCACCAGAGCGCCACGCTGGTGCTTATAACTCCTTCGCAAAATACTCTACACAGGCGTCATGTCGGGCAAGGAATCGATGTTAACGTATGTAATACAGCGTTGCAGAAGAGTAAAACGACAACCAGCCATCACACAATGCTAATTCCGCAAAGAGTGTGTGGTTTAATGCTTCCCACCCACTGCAAAGTGCTCAGCCATAATTCATCGTCATCAGCCACAGCACAAAGCGCACATAATGCCTTACAGATGTGTAGCGGCTACCACGAATCTCCGAAGAATCACGAAAAATGACAGAGTGGGAACTTCGGTACTTGAGAAAAATTACGATGATTTATGGCGTAGTAGGTACCCTGCATGTGTACTTGTATCAGCTGCCCTAAGAGACTCTACAACGGGCTCTACAAAGTCCGCTCTTCCAACTTTCGCTGTGACTGTGCTGAACATTCCGCGCAGGCCTGGCAATCTTTTTATCAAAACAGCGGTCTCGCACATCACAGAGTGCATTCAGTGACGTGCTGCTTCTGAGATCGTGCTCACTCCCTTGACACAAAGCACTGAGCCCACTAAAAATCGTGATTGAATTTGTAAAAAATAAATACTATGACTTTGAAGGGTATACTGGTTTGTGCTAGTTGGTAGGAATTCATCGTACAGTTACTTCCGCTCCTCTGAAGAACGTGTTTTACACTTGTCCCGCTTTCTTAGGAGGAAGGCAAACAACTACATCACAAATCAAATGTGTTTTTTTATGATTACTTAAGCTTCAAATTTTTCCATAAAGAGAACGTTACGAACCGTTACGGAACATTTTTTTTTCGTTCCGGAACAGAAACGGAACGGAACTTTTTGCGGTGGAACGAAACTAAAACCGAAACGAAAAAACATTTCGTTCCGACACCCTGGTCAGAATCGACCAGTTTTACTGTCTCAAGCCGTGCGCGGCTTATTCCAAGCTTCGCCAATTTTTCTTTATTTTTTTTTTCTGTGCCTAATATATTCAGAACGAAGTTGGAAAGCACATATTTGCGACGGGAACTCTGCAAGTATATGTATTGCTGCAAATATTTTTTGTTTTCTAAAAAAAGTCATTAAGTGCATGAAAATATGTTTCGGTCTCGTAATATGGCTGATGTGTTAAAGGCGGTAAGGAAAGCCTATCACGTGTCCGTGCTCCGTGCTCCCCCTCTAATTATGAATAAATTTACTTCTTTGTGAGTGCGTCTATTTGTGCAGTCTCCAAGGTGACGACAGTTGCAGCATGCCTCAAAGTTGTTGCAGTTAGTCGACGTTTGAGTATTGGTAATAGGGCAGATGGAAAGACCCAGTTACAATAATGATGTCATTGCTGTCAGGACAGGCATTTCAATGAGACTTGTAATAACCCGCCGAGGTGGTCTAGTGGTTATGGTGCTTTCTGCTGACCCGAAGGTCGCGGGTTCAAATCCCGACCGCGGCGGCCGCATTTCGATGGAGGCACAATGCTAGAGGCCTGTGTGCTTAGATTTAGGTGCCCGTTTTTAAAGACCCCAGGTGGTCAAAATTTCCGGAGCCCTCCACTACGGTGTCTGTCATAATCATATCATGATTTTGGCACGTAAAATTTCAAAGATTATTAATATATTGAGGAGACTTGTAACGACAACCTTGTTTTACAGGGCGCATCTGAATGCTTAAAAATTATAAGATGAGATCAGTCCTCAGAAATAACAAAACACCGTATTGGCAAAAAAACAAAAACAATTTTTTATTGGCTGCTGATTTCGCTTAAAACTTCGTATCCTTACGCTCTATATATCACTTTTTTGAGCTGCTTTCTGTAATAAAATTCTACGTAACTTAAAAAAAAATAAACCTTCAGATGTTTACATGTGATTGAGTTTTCCTTCGTAATGCCCATAATCTACCCAAACAAAACAAAAAATGCGTCTCTCCGAGCATGCAAATTGACAACCGACGCACTTAGGCGACCTGCCGAACCACTTTCGCTTCCGCATTCGTCGTGGCCAGGTTGCAATGCCCGTGCCGCAATTTGCATTTAAAGAGAAGCTTGTTAGAGTGGATTCTTTTCACGTACTACATCTCACCGAAGCCGAAGGAATGAGGAGGGCTTCGATTAGCCAGGCACAATTTATTACATTGCCTTCCAGACATGAACGCGAATTAGGTTATCGTTCTGTTCCTCTCCCGCCCGCTGAGCGAACGCACGCCGATAATGTTCGCTACATTGTTTTATGCGAAATATTCGCGCTCGTTTGTAAACTTTCGATGGAAGTAACAGCAGCAGGCGTGACGGCATCGTGTCTCTGTATACGTGCGCGGTGGTCTAACATAAGCATAGCCTGAACGTACAGTACTTCTTTTTACGAGGTGCAGTACTTTTACGGCTATGAAGGTACGAATTGTTGGGGGGCCCGCACACGATGCTACTGGCCGTACCGGAACCGTCGGTGTAGGTATGGACGCGATCATTGTGCTCCTCATGTAAATGAGGTTGTGTTGCCTGTTCGAGGGCAACCGATGACATTCTTGTTTTCTTCGTGATTCCTGGTATCTTAAAGCAAGCATCTGGTCGCTATAGGCACCGTAAAGGCGAGGACGGTCTTGCTGCAGTTGCGTAGTTTGAGGGCAGTGTAGCGCGATTCGCAGCAATAATGTGGCTGAACGTCGTACGTGGTTTTTTTTGCAGGTAACGAGGCAAGATGGTGGCAAGGTGTCCTGGAAAGGTGCCGAATATGCACCCGGAGGGTATCAGTGGCTACGTACGTTGACAAAGGGTGGTCTCCTGCTGCAGTATACGTGCGTCTGCTGCTGCAACGTTCGTGCGTCTACTGCTGCAACAATTGTTGCCGCAGTAGACGCACATTTCGGAAGGCCGAGGCAGGTCCTTAGAGCTTGAGCTTGTAGTACCTGGAGTGCACGCAGGCATTTGTTTAGCAGGCATTTCCCATGACGAGAAGGCTGTCTCACAAAACAGAGAAATAGGACGTTGTAAAGCTGTAGCATAGACCTTACTGACGTGCTCCACGACTTCCCGCCCAGAAATGTGAGAACGTGTGTTATAGCAGTTAGGCGTCTTTTTAAATACAGACCGTGTGGCGTCCATGATGGATTGCGGTCGATAAATACAGCTAAAAATCGGTACTTCCGGGCCTGTGTAACTGCTTGCCCGTTGATCGTTACAGCGTACGGCTGCATTGTCTTGCGTGAGTGCACCCTGAAAAAGTAATTGCAGTATGTTTTTAAAAGCTAGTTTGGTTCCTACGGTACCCTGACGTCACAATGCGGTATGAGCTTCTCGTCACGTGCTTGTCACGTCACGTGGCTTCTCGTCACGTGGCTCCGCACCGTGGCTTCGTTGGTGACGCACAGGCGACCATTTTGAACGTTTTGGTAACTGACGTCATCCCAACTAGTCAGACTGTTGCGTGAAGTCTCCATAATAAGTACTCTAGCCTGAGGTCAAGCTAGTGTGGATGTCGATAAGTGCGCCGTGGGAAAATTTACTTTAATATCAAAATAAAATATCAGCATTTGCCGAGCTTCACGGTTGCTCAGAGCCGTCTCTGTGTAGAGGAGATTTGTACGGCAGAGTAAACTCATTTTCGAAAAATGGTGTCAGTACCCCTTTAAGAAACGTCGAGCATAAGCGCGCGGAACACCTAATTACTCCTTTCAATCAGGTCTGTGTTATTCCTAATTTTGTCGGGGTGCAGCACACCTGAATTTACGCAGGCGGCGCAGATCCTCACGCTCACGACTGCCGCAACACGTGTCCACATATATTTTTCCAAAGCATCGTTACATTCACGGAGAAAAAAAGCTCGTTCCATTCGGTGCCTCTCGACGCGATGCTATTAAAGCAACTGCTTCTCGCAAATGGGCCAATGATGCAATTATGATCCGTTGCAGATGTACTTTACCGATTGCTCGAAATGTGTTCTGTGTTGCAACATTTCAGAGTTAAAAACTTGCAGTAACCAAAACTGCAGTCCACAAATTAGCAGAAACGTTAACTAACCAAAGCTGAACAGCGAATCTCTCCGAATGGTTACTTTTACTGAACTCCCTTCAGATCCCCTATCGTTTTCATTCTCGAATAGGCGCGAGTGTTCATTATCGTATTGCCTGCATCGTCAATCGGATGTAGTTTTCTTTTTCTTTACGCTTCTTCCGGAAACTGTGCTTTAATCGTTCCGCTGTACCGATCACTAACAAATGCTCGCTAATTAGCAATCGTGCTATGGCTTCGTATGAGACGTCATGCTTTCGCTTTAGTTTAAAAACATATTCCGCCACGTTGTACACAATTTCACTTTAAAGCTGCTTCAGCCACCTAATGTGGAAATTCTATATAAGCGGAGTTGTGCGTAAACGTGAGTGAAAATGTATTACGTACTGCAGCTTACTTCGATGTGAATCGGTGCCTATTCGGCTCACGGCTCGCTCTTCTAACGAAACAATAGCTTGAGGTGCTGCCATTATTTCCGCCTATCATCAACGTGATACCAGGCAGGGCTGTCACTAGGTGGAATTGAAAAGAAGCCAGAACACAAGCCAACAGTAGCCAAAGTAGCCAAGCCGTTTAATTTTATCGCCAAAATTTGTAGCAACTGAAAATTGAACAGAAGCAGTATTGTGAGTAGAATTCTAGCATTGAGCAGTACATAATACCATTTCGAATAAGCAGGACAACAGAAATGAGAGCACATTTTTTTCCCTCTTGCTTGATCTTCAAGCCAAAGCTAAGTTGCAAAAAAAAGAACAAATTGTAATAAATTCAGTGCGCCTGCATATAGTTTAAATAGAATAGATAGCATTCTCGCAAGGTACAGTGTAAACCTTTATGGCTGCAGCCAACAGGCTTTTTTCCTTGAAGCCGCAGATCCGAAACTGATCATTAGCGCTATCACAATACTAGTCCGTCTTCAAATAGTGAGGTCTAATAAAAATAATGATTGTGTCGGATTAACGTCCCAAAGCCACTATATAATTATGAGGGACGCCGTAGTGGAGGGCTTCACGAATTTCGACCCCCTAGGGTTCTTTAACGTGACCTAAATCTAAGTACACGGGCTTCAGGCATTTTCGCCTCCATCGAAAATCTGGCCACCGGGGCGGAGATTCGATTTCGCGACCTAAATAGTGAAGTCTGGTGAAGGATGAACAGTGCAGCTTCAGTGCGTTGTGGACCACGTTTTTGTCACGTTCACACGAGAGCACGCGCTGCGCATCAGAAGTAGAAACTTGCACGCAGCATCACTACAGATGACGGGCAGCGTGAGCCACATGCATGCAACTTCGCCACTTCGTATTTGCACGCGCTTTTGCGTAGTGGTGCCTCGATTCGCACTTTCCTGCCGGTGGTTGGAGGACGCGCACGCGCATCAGCGAAGAGGGCATAAAAGCTTGGGCACAATGTATTTTACCTGCAAATGATCAGAAAAATGGCGACTCAATGCGCCAGAACACCATTTTAGGAGTATCCAAAAAGTAGCCATGGAGACAAGCTGAAATTTTCGTCGCCAATGGGGGTCAAAAAACAGCCAATAAGGCACGAAGTAGCCACTAAAGACTCGTTCACACCGGCGACTAGCAACGGTCGCGCGACCGTTTGCGACTGGCGGTCAAAAAGCGACTCAAAGCGACCGATGCTCACACCTGCGTGCGACCTATATACGTCGCCACATAGAATTCACGTCTGCTCGTATACAGCTTGCATTGCCGTTGCCCCGTAAATTAGGCTGATGTCCTGTTCCTGCGCATCTGATTGGTTCAGAGGTTTGACTGCAGTCGCGCGACTGAAAAATCGAGGAGCGAGCGACTGAGCCAAAGCAGTCGCTTTGCGATCAAAACAGCCATTTGCGACCGTTTGCGACCAGTCGCTTTGCGACTAACTTGGTCGCGCGACCGTTGCTAGGCGCCGGTGTGAAAGAGCCTTAACGGAAACCCTGATACCAGGGCATGCGCGCGTGAGTCTCAGCTAGACGTTCGTATCCCCATTTGGAGCCCAACGTGGGACACGAGTATATGAGGTTCTATTTCGATTAAAACAGAATCTTGTGTTTTAGACTTCCACAAGAAAATGTGTGACCCACTCCACAGTTCATTATACTATTTATAACATCACCGAACACTTTAATCTAGAAAACTTTAAAATTTTTAAAAACAAGGTTATGGCCAACCCCGCATACACGCCACACATAGCCTAGTAGACAAACGGCAGCAAGCTACCCGACCTTCGAGTGAAAATACTTGCACACACTCTCAGACGCTGTGCCTAGAAGATTTAGAACACCTCATTTGGAGATTCGCAGCTTTCTCAAAAGGCAGACGGCACATCATCTGCTGCACGCTGACATGACAGCTCTGCGGAATTTAAGACAGTCCGACCATGAAGCACAGAAAGCTCTCGCAATGTACCGTACAGTCAAATTGGCCTGTTTCGAGTGGTGTAGGAGAGGTCGACTGACTCGTGTGAAGGCGTGACATGAAGTTGCTCATCACCCCTTACCCATTTCCCACCTCATCCCTAACAGCGCTCAAGAGTCGTCCTTTTCTTTCAATAAGGGTCATTCATTAGTCGATTTCTTCGCCCACAGGCCCAGTTTGTCTCGAATGTTGCTTTCAGCGACGTCTTTCTTTGTGCTGAATGTCGTATTCATCTTTTAGAGAAAACAGATTGTGCCATGAAAAAAAAGTACGTCTTGTATAGTTCGAGATGTACATGTAATTGGTATACTGGTTCCTGTAAACGCAAAACCAACGCTTGATTAAGAAGATAATGAGAACCTTGGATGTTGAACACGCTATGCTACTTTCTGTGCCTTTTGTGAGCAAAAACTGGCGCTCCCCAGATCTGCGGCTCCGCACTCACTGTGCGTACCAGCATTTCAGGATGTACCAAGTCATGTACAAGTGCCGATTTCGTCAGCTGTTGTATTTTCTTTTCAGCGTAGTAATGAAAACAAGGAGCCATTGCACTGGTAACACGGATGCCGTGACACAGTAAACTGTAACGATAATCAAGGTCAATCGTCGAAATCTTTGATAAATATCGCAACACACTTTATGGCTGTCTAGCAGGGGAAGAAATTGCCAAACATTTGAGTGGCGTTTTTCCAGCTAAGCTGACGCGCGGTTTTTTTTTTTTCTGCGGACGATTGCCGGCTATTCCTCACGCTCCGATAGCAATGGACGCTAAGACTATCGCTGGCGTGTGGGAGCGGAACGAAGGAACAGAAACAAGTTTTATTGCCTACTTTCCAAATGCAAAAGCGAATCGAGTCTCCCCGAACGACAACCCGGAGAACTTGAATGGGGTCATTTCTGCAGGCGACCGAAAAGAAAAGAGTAGCAGAAAGAGTCAACTTCAGTACGCTGCTTGCTTCCGCCAACGATAGTTGCTTATTAACGCGGAATTTTCGGCCGTTTTCTTACTTTTTTTTTTCTCAGAGTTCCGGCGTCTCTCACGGCAGCACGTAGATTTTCATCGGCACCTTAACGACGGGAACGTTTATGGCCGCAAAAAAAAAACCAGCGAGAACAACATTCTTTCGTTTTGGCTCTTCGTTTCCTAAGCGCATGTTTTCTCCGTCTGTATTTCCTCGTTTATTTGTTGACGGAACGTAAGCTTTCAAGGAAGCTGGACGGCGAAAGACCAGCGGGTACAGAAATGGTAGGGGAGCAACCACGACTACAAAACCATTAGCAACGGGCAACCAGATAGAGCACGCTGATAGGAAAGCGTCGAGGTTGCCGTACGGTATAGCAGGCGGCTGCTGCGCTCCCGGCTAGATGGCGCGGCACGAACACGATTTATACCCCTCCGGTCAAAGGTGCAACCAAACTGGCCCGTAAGGAGCGTTTGTGTTACCTACGAGTTCTTTTTCTTTTCGTACACTCCGTATATCGCTGATAGTAGTGTATGCGACTGTTCAGTCGGCGGTTGTAAAGGGGCGAATGATGAAAACGCTCAAAAGCGGTGTGAACCTCAAAACAAGCCCGAATTTCCGAGATCAAGGCACAGGAAAAAAAATTTAGAGAGGTATTACTCTAGAGCAATAAGAGT